>NC_072463.1:8097250-8129750 GCF_027596085.1 Anoplopoma fimbria | reverse complement strand
TGAACGCCAACCAAGGTTTATGTTATCTTTATTGTATATGAGTGTGAGTGGTGGTCTATAAGTAAAAGTTGGTGTTTTACATATTTGTACGATATCTTGACAATGATTTAAAATCATTCATGTGTTTGTCAGTACTTTTTTTTAAATGTCAAGCTTATAATCACACATCCAGGAATAGATGATGCAACTCACAAGTTATCTATTTTTCCGAGCACTCGATGGTCTAATCAGTGACAGCACCTCCGCTGATATTGACATACTGTACTGTAGATGCTCAGCACGCCTCCGGTGTTCTCTTGGACAATTTGACACTTTCCCAGCGCAAATTGCGAGAAAGCCTAGCGTAGAGGGACAAAAGTAGGAGTTTCAGCTGCCATTTAAAATGGGAAGAGGACGTGCAGAGTTCAGTTCATGGTATTTTTTTGGATGAAAGAAGCAGCCATGACAAAATATTATAAATACACCGATACGGATGGAATAATTATGCAGCTGTGGATCACTGATAAAGAAGTCTGGCTCAGAGGTGATGAAGAGCATCGGTATTATTTAAAATGAGTCGTTGGTCATTGTTTCACACGGTCCCATTTGTGAAAATTTTAAAGGAAAAGTCTGCTTATACTGGAACAGGGATGCTCAGTGCATTCAACAACTTTGTGATGAAGTGCAGTTACATAATATTCTTGTCTTTAACTTTCCAAATTTCCCCTAAAAGACCAAAATCTGACATGTATTTCAGCCTGTGTGAGATACATGTCCAAATCATTAACATGACACTTTTACCGACGTATTCTGTTCAGATTGTGTTGCACTGCTGTGCCATTATATGAATTAATCTCTTTCAAAGTGTCCAACAAAATGTTTTAGCGACAAATTGTATTCTTTTTTTAAATTTAATTTTGCTCAGGATCATTGCTCCCTGAGGGATTATCGAATAAATGGTTTACTGGTGGTGTTGCCAAAACAACTTTATTATAGCTGCAGTGTAAAATCACATTGTCTTTGTTTGGCCAAGGGTTATATTATATTACCAACAGCTGTTTCCTAACTGTAAAAGGCTAGTTTTACTATAATGTCCCCAAAATCTTGATCATATCTGTAACAGGGAGATAAGATGTGGAAGAGTGGAATGTGTGAATTCCCCTAAAATGAGAGAACATCTGTATGTTCTCTCCACTTTAGACGTCTCTACCACCAGGACGCCCTAAAGCAGCAGAGGGGAATCTTTTTGTTTTAGCATATTAGAAATATATAAACATTCTCCACCCAGCTCTGGGAAAATACCACTATTTCCCTGTTCAAAGCCTTCAGGATTTAGGTTTAGGTCTCATGCAGTGAACGCAACTCAACTCTCAGCAGTAGCCACAGCATGGCAAGTTCCCACCTTTCAGACTACAAACACAACACCATCATGATGCCCGCTTCAGATAAGACACGACTACAGTATGTAAGAGCATTTTACAAGTGGACCAATGGTAGAGCCTTTGGATCACGGACGTTTGACAGTAAATCTTTCGTGCGACACACAACTTCCTGACTAAACTCACTTTTGGCCAACAACAGCTAAACAACTGATAGGAGGATGCAGATATATATATATTTATTTTATGCGAGTAGATACTGACTGAGTGACCTCGTTTTTATTCTCATGTTTCCCTCATGTGTCCTCCGGGTCCTTGCACTGCTACAGGAACAGGGTTACTAACAAGGTCCTGCTACAAAAACATAAAGTTCATTAAGGGGTAACCGAGAGTAATTATTCAACTTTTCGTACCACCATCTAACAAGCCCCTATTAGTAAGTGTGTATCTAACAAGCCCCTATTAGTAAGTGTGTGTGTATATACACATATATATATATATATATATGAAGTCAGAGAAACAAACATGCTAGCATACAAAGACTATTTACAAGGAATAAACATGAACAGAGAGGAAGAAAGTGCGTGTGAAATGATGAGATAGTAGTCACAACCAGTGTCAATACTTTCTCTCTTATCTCCAGCGGGACATTCTTTTATCCCAGAAGTCTTGCTCTACATTTGAGTTAAATTTCATCCTCTGTAATGGATTTGGTTTTAGTAGAATTAATGAAGGTTGGTCTCTTCATGAAAAGCGTACCAATATGTTTTTAATGGCTCTGTGGTGCAGCGTGACATGTGTCACATGTTGAAATTCATAATTTCCTTCCCTCTCTCTAAACCTCCACAGTTCTTCTCCCACTAATGTTCTTGCATTTCTTCATCTATGAGTTGATTCCAACTCATTGACATTTAAGAGGGATGCTAGCACATGGAGGCCGAGGCGGACGCTCTTAGCTGCTTCTGTTGATATTTTTATACAAGGAGCTCGCTGGCTGGTGAAACTATCGCCATGACAACAGGACAGGAAGCAGGAAGTAGGCAGCATTTCATTGGTATGGAGGAGAGAGATAACTCCAATGTGTTCACTTCATCTCTCTGCTCCTCCAGCAGGTTGCATACTGCAGACATTGATACCATGACCAGGGCTTTAGTACGTACGTATGTAGGTGCATGCAAATGTTTGACATCTGAGTGTACACATGCACACGTTCAAACCACATGCAGCATACCAGGCCCTGTGGTTAACCTCTATGTGGGTTAAGAATGTGGTTATTCTTAGGGAAGTAACTGCACTGTCATAAATACTTTGTCTGGAATCTAAAACTGCATGCTCAACAGAAGAAGAAAACATCGTTGTTGTTTTCTGTCTAAAGACTCCCAATTTTATGTTTTAAACAAATGATTAACTTTTTGTTTAGGACATTTTGACATACATTGTGTCGCGTTCTTTTTGTTCTAGGAATCAATTTTAGAGGTAAATGGTGGAAAGAGACAACTTCATGATCAATACAATAATAATGTGTAACTAGCAAATAGATTTTGATATCTTATCGCACTCACATCTATTCAAATTTTGATATTCTTGCCATTCCAGTTTTTCAAAATGGGCTCCTAGCTCTGACAACAAGCTTGCTACTAGCCCAAGAAATGACCGTTGAGGTTATGTGAGTCCAGGTCTAGTAGCATTGATATCTTAGAATTGTCTTTCAAGTATGTGGGCTCTATACTATATATACTTTGCAGAGTGGCTATTTTGGATGTCACACCTTTCTTAGATGTGTGCCATATCCTTTCCCATACCGTTGTATTTCTGTACATAGTTTGACCGAGCAAAGTGAGCTCCTTAGAGCCAAAGTGGACAAACATACTCTGCTTAACAATGTGAAAACACTGCTTTTAGAAACATTCTTAAAAAGCCACTTTTTTTCCCCCTGCAAATTATTGAGGCTGATCATGATTTAGAATCAGCAATTTACTTCATTAAAATAATAAAAGTCTTTACTTAAATCTCACAGAAGCATCCTTAATAAGCTAAAAAAAAACAGAATGAGAAATGATTGGATGAATGAAGGTATGCAGAGCCAACAGGAAACAAACGACATGCAGACGTGGTGGCTGCCGGTGACTCTTCTGACGGTGTGAGCGTGTTGGATCTTGTTCAGTGGAGAGTTATAAACACTTTGAAGCTGTCGCTGTACGAGCTCACGTGTTATTGAATTGTCACAAGCATTTCTTTTTAGCTCCAAACAGAAGAATTTTGTGCAATGAACATGTTTCTCACTTGAGCAGGTTGTATTCTCAGGCTGGGTTTTTATATGTTCGGATTAATGTTAAACTGGGCCAGAAATGGGAATGTTAGATATAGGTGTTATAGGCCGATTATTTTGGGAGATGAATCTAGAGAGTGAAGAGTCCTTAAAGGAATACATCACCTACAAAATGACCATTTGTATATTAATTGACAAACAGGCTCCTGCTTGAGCAGTGTTTTAGTGAGGTTTAAGCATACGACTGGATAAATGAGACATGGTTTTTACAGTGCGAGCTCTTTGAGAGTTTCTGCTGTTTTTATTGATTTCATCAAGACTTTTATCAGTTTTTTTTATTTTTTAATCAGAGTGCAGACATGCAACAAAAACAATTTTCTTCAAGAATTCAAGGTAACACTGGATCAGTAATTGATCTTCCAAAATGATCGTTTTGAGGTTGAAGTACTTTAAATGTAAACCTCTGCCTCCACCGACTGTAAAGAAATAATTGAATTTTGTGTGTGTGTGTGTGTGTGTGTGTGTGTGTGTGTGTGTGTGTGTGTGTGTGTGTGTGTGTGTGTGTGTGTGTGTGTGTGTGTGTGTGTGTGTGTGTGTGTGTGTGTGTGTGTGTGTGTGTGTGTGTGTGTGTGTGTGTGTTTTGTGCCCGTCTCAACATGCTTCTGAGAAAACGGTCAAGAAATCTGCTGAATCACTAAAACCTCATCCCTCAGTGCTGCTCCACCCTGTTGACAGTTGACCAAGAAGAAAAAAAAAAAGACACTTTCTGTGTTTGCTGTTTTTCTTTTACATGGTTACAGTGACTAATGCAGGACCATCACAATACTTCGAATTGTTCTGTCTCACAGCTGTGTCACGGCTATCTCTGTATATTTCCACTAAACCCCTTGGTTTCTTGTCCAAGAAGGGTGTTTATTTTGATGGGGACTGCTTTCTGTCTGCTTTTATCAGAGTGCTGTCAGATGTTAATATTTGTAATGAGTTTCTGCTCATCTTCTCATATTAACAGATCATTTTTGGACCACTGTGAGCTGGGATGAGATAGCGGGCAGCATCCTGCTCGCTGCTATCTCATCTTATTACAACAAGCCTATAATATAGCATTTATTTTGGAGCTACATTGTTTGATCACAAACTTTAAACACAGTAGACAGCTTTTTTTGTCAAAGCAATTAGGGTGAAATATGGAATTCAACACGAAAGAGCACAGAAACATGATGTACAGCATGGGGAGTGCTGATCCAATCCTACTAAAACTGTCCTTTAAAGAAAACTCTTTTCAGATTTTTTCTGCTGAGTCATCTGCTCTCTTTCCCTCCTATCCTTTCTTCCCTTCTCTCCCTTTGTCTTTGTTCTTTTCTACACTCAGATGGAGGTTTGTTAAAGGGCCTCATGTGTGCAGGGTAGTCTGGGATGACTAAGCGTACTGCTTGGTGGTGTTTTGTGTGCATGGCTCTTTTCTTTTGGATGTTCTTGTTCTTAACAGACCCTGCGCTTGAAAGATATACGATTGATTGTAGCTGCAGCACTGTTATTCTCCACACCCTGCTGTATCCTGTCTTTGTAATGCAGGATTTTACAGATTACTGCTTTATGGACTATGATGGAGTCTGAGCAGTAGTGTTGCAACATGGCTCATTTTATTAACAGGTTAAACTGGTTTTTGGCGTCTGAAGAGGTGTTTATTATACAACATGAAACCTGTGTTTTCAGCGTTGCATATTTGTGAAGTAAAAGTGAAACTAAAACAGAGAACTGAGCACAGTTTGTCCACATTTGTTTACTCAACATCTACAAACGGGACAATAGGAAGACATGTGTCCATAAGTCACCCCATGACCTTTTGTATGTTGACTGTATGTGCAGTATGCTGTGTTTGATCTCTGTGTCATGTATGAGCACCATAGCTACTTGTTTGCTGTATGCTGCATGACTGCACAGGGTGTATGTGAATGTCTTTTTTTTATTTATTCAATGGGCTGACTATTTATTCATTTGGGTGTGTGAAGCCGAGCATCGTCAGATCTTACTCAGCATGGTGTCTTGCACATTCATTTACATCACCAACATTGTTTCGTCACCAACTCCCACTCCTATGGGTGCAGTTAATTAATTAATTCCCAGACACAGCATAATAGTGTGTGTGTGTGTGTGTGTGTGTGTGTGTGCGTGTGTGTGTGCGTGTGTGTGTGTGTGTGTGTGTGTGTGTGTGTGTGTGCGTGATGTCAGGCCTGATGTCATGTCGACTTAATAAAATATTTAGTATTTCTGTGGTTTACAGCAACACTGTCCCTGTATTTGTAATAATTCTAACCTAGTGTATCATAATGTGGACGATGTCATTTTTATTCTCTTTTGAAAATAAACTTATTTCATCCTATAAATAATGCTGAATATGTGCATGGTAACACAACAAAACAATGTGCATTGAGATAAAAAACACATTAACAGTTTAAAAGAGTCCTTGTCCTATAGGTCCAAATGTGAGAGAATTAATAATATTTAAAAGTAATTTACAGTTTTGGATATATAATGTTATTGATAAATCCCAAAATAAATAAGCTGTATTGGTTGTAGTGCCAAAATCATATCATATTGACTTTAAAATCATAAGTCTTGCACCGGGTGTCAAACTTCTGGCATTTTGGTGCTTTTGAGTGAGTTTGCGTAAAAATCTTTACATTCCAAAAATGCTGTTAGTCTTCATCATTTACTCTTTTGTAGTAATTTAAGGCTCATTATTATATCAAGGAACTTTCAATAGGAACATTGAAGTTTTTGTATTTGTACTGAACTCATATTGGCATGTGATTTGAATAATGGCACCCGGCCAATGAGACTGATGCAAAGACCAGTGTGTGTGACAGATCAGAACAATGCGGCTGTTTGTCTCAAATATTAAGTCGATAATATTGAGCAGCAGCAATGGACTCAATCTTTAACCAGTATCTTCTATGAGGAAGTAACAAAAATGAAGTATGTGAGTACATAATAAGTCATTAAACTCACATATGATTGTATGGATCTGGATGGGAGAGGAGGTTATGAACTGATTCATTCATTGTGTGTGTCAGTAATGAACAACTGAAGCCAGTCAGAAAGTTAGTTTGTCATTAACTAGATGGAAGTAGGTAAGGTCTTAGGAATGTCTCTGAAATCACCGACAGAAGTGGTGAGTAACACACGTTTTATCCAGCTATATTTTCCAAAGAAATGTATCAACACTTTATAGGTGAGATTTGGGTTGAAGAAGGCGTGGCGTCATTAAATCATTTATTGAATCACTCAACTATTGAAGATGTTGAATTAGACATAATTGCTACTTAAAAGCTAAAGTGAATGATGCCCACATCTGTCCCACAGAAAGAACAGATTAATGTCAGTGTCACTCCTCAGTTGTCCAAATAAATTGACAACAAATGATTTAGCCTTTTCTCTTTGTTGAGAAAATCACTTATTTACAGCAATGATCTTGTCCCTTCATCATACTGTCCTACCTCAGACTACACAAATAATACAAAAAACTAACTTTTTTGAGATTATTTCAAATCATTTTTAACTTCTGAAATAACAAAACATAAAAAAAACTGCAAATGTTAAATGTTATTTTCATATTTTTTAAGATATCAAAATGAATGGCTTTGTCAAATATCAGTGACAAAATACTGAATAGATTTTCATCCCAAAAAGTTTATGACTCCAGGGAAGATGATCAACACAATTGTTTGCCTATAAGAACACAGTGAAAACACAACACGTGCAGATGCTTCCAAACAGGATACGAAACAGTTTTATGAGCATTAAAATGAATCCTGTTGCAGCAACGACATCAAGTCAGTTGAACAAAACCGACAACTGTTCACCTGCTTATTCCTGTCACCTCACTAGTTAACTTTCAGGTCTGGTCAGTTGTGTGTAATTTAGTTGAATAGTTGTGTTTTAGTCTTATTGTGTACATGTGACCTTTGAACCTGCTCCAGCTGTGTCTACATGTATAGTAGTGTATTTTTTTCTTTAGCGCGGGCATATTTGTGATCCTTATGGGACTCTTATAATAGAAAGTGAGGGTGTTGTGTAACCAGTCATGATCAGTATATAATTTAAGGTTAAAAATCAAATGACTCTTGGTGGTAATGTATGTGCACTCAGGAATCTTCTATATAGCTTACAACATGGACAAAGTCATGCAAACCCACGCACTCTCAAATTTCCATTTATTCCACAGCTCATGATGTTTTTATTTTATTGTTCTATTTTAATCCCTCCTCTCCTCTAGGCTCGTCCTGCTCTGGGGGCTAACTGCTAAGCATGCTGGGTAAAGCGCCACCAACTACCAGTGAACTCAACCTGGTGAAGTCTGAGATGTCAGACGCCACAGTCGCCCCGGACGCACACGACGGCATCACGATGGCCGACCTTGTGGAGAGCCTGGATACCAGAGAGCTGGACATGGGGGAGGCGGAGGAGAACGACTATGATGGAAGCAACTTAGGTCTGTGTTTGTTTGTGTATTCACTGTCTGTCCCAAGTAGTGAGATTTCACCATCATTTCACCCAAGAATAAGACAAGGTATCTGAAATATTGATAACAAAAGTCAGTTATTCCAGATTGGGCAAAATTCTCAAGAGACAAAATTTCCAGGAAACTTAACTTGTCAGACTATTAACCAGATTTATCAGTCATGAGCAGATGTATATGTCCAAATAAGCCCAACATATTAAGAATGTGATGCCCCTGGGAAATGTAGGAACATAAGGCTAAGGGAAAAGGCCCAAATGTCAATGTGGAAAATTGACAAAAAACAAACAAACTCAAGTACATACTTTAACTGGTGAGTTATCAAACCCGTATCTAACAGTACATCATTTAGATTCACACAAGCTTTTACCGGAGCATAAAACCGAAACATTTGACCCAACACTGCGAAGTAAAACATCTTGAACAAAGGCCGAGTTTTTCAGTGATGCATCCTACTCGCTCCTAAGAAGCCTGAACAACACCTACATGCACGGACGGAAAAACAAACAAACAAACAAACAAACAAACAAACAAACAAACATGCTAACCGTCCGCCTCTCTCTTCCTCCTAGGAGACTGTCGTATCCCATTTTCAGCGGTGTATGCCACAGTGGGCTTTAAGGAGACCAACGCTAAGGTCTACCTTCCCACTGTTCCCATTACTGCACGGATACTGGAGGTGGAGAGATTCACCACCGCACAGGACCGCTTCAACCTGTCGCACCAAAGGAGTGTCAACAAGGTACCGCACACAATGGTCAAGGCAGTATTTAAGCAAAGATTCAGACGCTATCATTTTAATTCCTTACACTCCTTTCCTATGGTTGTTTCTTTTATTTTGGAAAATATAGGAATCGGATGTTAACTCTTTAATGTTGTTGTAAATCCCTATAATAAGTTGCTTCAATTCTTTATGTATTTGAATTAGACTATTTGCTTCTTAAATGACCTTTTCTAAAGCAACTAAAATGACTCAAACCCTCATGTTGGCTATAATATATATTAAACTCAACACTCTCCCAATGTGTGTGTGTGTGTGTGTGTGTGTGTGTGTGTGTGTGTGTGTGTGTGTGTGTGTGTGTGTGTGTGTGTGTGTGTGTGTGTGTGTGTGTGTGTGTGTGTGTGTGTGTGTGTGTGTGTGTGTGTGTGTGTGTCTCTGTAGTCTCTGCCGGCAGTGTTTAAGATTGAGCTGAAGCACGGTGAGTTTACCTGGATGGTTAAGAGGAAGGAGAAGCATTTCATGGAGCTGCACAGAGAGCTGAGGACGTACAAGACCTTCATGAGGATACCACTGCCGTCACGCAGGTCGGTGCCTACACACATAGATTCACACTCCCACACCTACTCGCACATGTGCAAACACCAACAGACGCAAGTTTAGATGTACACGCACATTATCACATTGCATTGACCTTGTGAGGAACCGCCGTATCAGGAGTCTCACAATGTTACTTTTTGAACTGCGGGAATAATAAGGACACACACGAGTATACACACACACACACACACACACACACACACACACACACACACACACACACACACAGGTGCATAGACATGCTGAGAATGATTCACATATTCCAAAAAATGTGTAACATGTAGGGAAATACAATGATACGCTATCTTGCAGCCATCAATTCTGCTCTCGTATACTAAAATTGAAGCTCGAACCCGGAGACCTTTAGCTTAGCTTAGCTTAGCTTAGCATACATTAGCATAAATAGTGGAAACAAGGGGAAACACTTAGCCTGGCTCTGTCCAAAGTTAGAGAAACCTTCCAGCACATCTACTGTAAATGTCACCAATTAACACATTCAATCATTTTTGTTAATGTTTGTAGTAATAAAGGGAGGTGTTCCTGTTATACCCATTCTGACAGCATTGCTTGAATGCAGCAACAGTTGCCAGGCAACCGGAATGATTCCAAGAAGTCCCTGCACTCAGAAATGGTTCTCGCACTTAATTTCCCCTAAAGCCACGACTTGTCATTTTTACCATTCTGTTTCTGTTTCTCAACTTGTAAATTGGTAAAATTCAGGTGTGTGGTTAGCATTTTGAAACTTTGGACTGCTTCTGCTCTTTATGTTATGCTAAGCTAATTGCCTCCTGGATTAAGCTTAATTTAGCCTATTAATGTACAGACAAAGAGTGGTACTTTCACATTTATTCACATTTTTGTGTAACATTTGTATAATACAAGTTCTGTAAAGTATTATTTTGAGGTAGTGTGACATTTCAACTACCTTCCTTTGTTGTCCTCTTTTTCCATTATTTTCTCCCTCCCCCCTCTGTCTCTTTCTCTTTCTCTTATCTCTATCTGGTGATGAACACAATTGAATGCAAAGGAATGTTGCCCTTGGATGTTAATAGGATTTACTTTTGCCCTACTCCCTCTTTCTCTTTCCCTGTCCGTGATCTGGACTTTATGTTGTTATTGGAAGGGCTGCATATTGGATTTTCACAATTGCTTTGGTGGTTGTTTTTTTTTTGCTTCTTGCCTGTTTTCAGTTTAATAAAAGTCCATCTTAGCATTCTGTGTTCCTGGTTGATGTAACACAACAGTGAGTCAACCTGCAACCTGTCTATTTATTCAGTATTTTACATTTGACTGTCTAAACACCTGCTGGCAGGATAGAACACTGGAACAATTTCAGAGAAGCAGCTTATACGTTTTTTTTGTTAGTTTGTTTTTAGCTCAGATCAGTGGTGAAACAGAAACAGCCATTGCCCAAAGGTTGTTTGAGCTTAATGGTTCTCCTCAAACTGTAAGGACAAAGTATGGAAACATCATGATTGTCTCTGGAAAAGCATCCTTAAAAAGATTTTAAGGACTTTTGAAATTGACATCTCAATTCCCTCCTTTTCTGTTTGCTCACAGCCACACAGTGAGGAGAAGGACAGTGAGGAAGAGCGAGGTGAGGGAGATGCCCTCCCTGCCGAGGGGAATGGTGGACGACCTGGTGCGCGAAGAGCAGGTCTCCAGCAGGAGGGTACGTCCAAACACTGCCTGTCACATATTTTTATTTCTGTTTGGAAAATCCACTCTTGTCATATCTTAACTTTAATATCATATCTTAACTTTTATGGCAAGGAGCTCTCCTGGCACTAGCTTGTTGCCATGGCACTTAACTCCTTGCCAGCACATGTATCCTCTTAAACCCTCTTTGATTTTGTGTGTGTGTGTGCAAGTTTGTGTTTAAATGCTTGGATTTTGTCATAAAAATACTCAGTGGCCAAAAAATAGTGTATGTGTTTCTACAGAAACAATTAGAAGACTATTTGAACAAGCTGCTGAGGATGGCCATGTACCGCAAATATCACCATACGGTGAGTAATCGTACTAAGCACTGTGAGCTATGACGCAGCCACATAATGACTAACAGTTCAGATGTATACTAATTGTGTGTGTATCATAAATAACTCTACATCTGAGCCAAATGTATCTTTTCTGCTACCGTAGATATCTGGTTTGCAACGTACAAGTAAATATGACATGTGAATATGATTAACAGTGTTTTTGAAGCATTTTGCTAAGCTCTAACCTTATGGTGGAAAGTTGACTGTTGACATAGATCATTCATGTGTTTACACACAGCACTGCCAAGCGTCTGCTTTATGTTGACACATTCAAGAAGCCGCTTATCTAAGCTAGAAAAAGGCTTTAAGTCTTTTAAATGCCCTACAGACAAATACTGTGTATGCTTAGAAAGAAAGAAACACAAAACAATGTTATTTATTAAATATTACATTTACCCGTACCTACTTCCCCTTTGTGTTAAATAGGCTTTAAAACAGACTAATACTAGGTTTAGTCATAGCGGTCTGCCTATTATGTGCTGCCTGATAATGATCATTTCTGTGATATGATGTTAAGATGATTTAGGCTGAGTCACATTGCCTTTAGCTGGATCGTATGCATTAACAGCCGCCTCCTCACTCACATGTCGATGTGTACTGTACAGTGTGTGTCAGTGTTATTTTCTCACTGTGTGCAGCCTCTTGTTATCTCTTCCTGTCTATTCTCAGATGGAGTTCATCGACATCAGCCAGCTGTCTTTCATTCATGACTTGGGACCTAAAGGACTGTGAGTGTTTTCTCTTCTTTTTTTTTTACCCCCATCTGTAAAAACAGTTCAGCTGTCCGGTAAATAAGCACTCAACAGTTCACAGCAGAGTGAAGCTAGAAAATCAGGATGTCCTCAATTACAAACATAATAGTCTCCTGTTTTGTTTTATACTTTTTTTAGAAGATGCTCAACTTTTTTTTCTGTCTCTCCCAGAGAAGGGATGATCTATAAGCGCTCAGGAGGACATCGTATCCCCGGCATGAACTGCTGTGGTCACAGCCAGGCCTGCTACCGCTGGTCTAAACGGTGAATGTTCCTCTCATTCCTTTATGTTCACATAATGTTTATCACTTTTCACAACTGTTTTTTCTCTTCTTGTAATCAAGCAATTCAAATTTGTTCGGCAGTAATTTTATGGTAATATTAATGCGAGACACCCCAGGGTAGAAGTTTAGCCAAAAGATATCGCCATGAAATTTAAAAGTTTTATTTTGTTGACATATTAAAGTTTTAATTTTCACATTACAATTTGGGATATCTCTTCTTTGTTCCCCCAAAATAAAATGTTGAATAGATCGGGCTGTGAGTGAAATATGACCAAACCTCTCCATGAAAACCTTCCGAATATAAATAAATAAAACTGGAAAGTCTGGTACAACTTAATTGGAGATTTTTGGCTCGGAGTCTGAGAAGAAGTTAATTACAAAAAAAAGGCTCTTAAAGATATATATTGGGAAATTCAATACATTTTCTCTACAGGTAAATAGGTTCAAACATATTAACTTATATATATCACCATGAAACTTCCCCCAGTTAATTACTTATGTTATGACTGTTATTATTTGTGTTACATTTTTTCTGAAATTCTATGTTTAAATTTGGAAATAAGGCATTATGTAACTTTTGGTGTATTTAAGATAAATCTACAGATGCAAAATAGACAAAGTGCAGGAGAATTAACACCTCTATTATGTATTTTTAGTTTTATTTCCACTTGACTGAAAGAAGATATGACATGTTTTGGAGCAAAATAGCCCCAAATCTCCAAATTTACCAGTGTAAATTTTAGTTTTTTTATGTTTCTTTATATTGACCTTCTTGCCATTTGAAGTGTACTTCTCCAGTTTACAAGTTTAAAAGGGGATAAAACAAAAGAAGAAGGATTTGCATTTTTGTTTTCCTTATTCATTTCTCTGTTTAAATGGCAAACGTGTGTAAAATGTAGATGTGACGGATGCTATGTACAAAATAAATCTTTTATTTCTGGCAGGAAGCTGTCAGAGTGTTGGTGTAAAAACACAGTGACCACTCATTCGCATTTCTAAAAACATAATGATGATAATATTTTAATAAGTGTTAGTTTTGGCTATTGCATGATTATTTCTTTTTTCATTTTTTTTGAAGTTTGCTGACATAATCTATGTAGCATCTTCAGCCCAGCTGCATTGGCACATGGTTGCCTTGCTCTTCATCTGCTTGTCTGTTTATTTCTATTTATCACAGCCAAATTATTATGTGAGCAGTTTTTATTCTTGTTTTTCTGAAGACAACACAAACAAATCCCACACGTTTGAAACACGCGGCCCATCCACCTACATCCCCATGTTGGTTTTCTTCCTACACCCTTTTCCTTGAATCAAGAAATATAATAAATGTTTTTCAGAACTTCACGTAGACACACGAATCATAAATCATGATGATGAAGATGATGAGGATGATGATAATGAGGACTGTGTGTGTTTGTTGTGTAGCTGGCTGGTGGTGAAGGACTCGTGCCTGTTGTACATGAAGCCAGACTCAGGGGCCATCTCCTTTGTCCTCCTGTTGGATAAAGAGTTCAGCATCAAGATGGACTCCAAAGACACAGAGACCAAACACGGAGTCCGGATCGACAGCCTCTCCAGGTTAGATTTATTTTGTGTGTACAGTGTAGCCGATGCCCAAGGGATTATCACACTGATTCTATTTCAACACCAGTTAAAAATCCTCTCTTAGATTCTCACACTGCAAGATAAAATCAAAGAATGTATATCAAATATTAGAGTGGTTTTCAAATGGTGATATATTCTACAAATAAACTTTCAAGAGAATTCCCACAATCTCCAGAGAGCAGGGGTATATATTAATGCCTTTAAGTTTAGGTGGAGTGCACTATAGCAATTGCTCCATTGCCGAGAACGTTTGCTGATTCTTGCTCATCTGATTCTAAAAAAACAGATGTTTACCATTAATAAATAATTTAAGATGGCTAAAACATTTTTGCTGTCCAATTTACTCTGCAAATCCCAACCAATGTTCCAAAAAAAAAAGAGAATAAAAAAAAGAAATCACCAACAGGCTCAAGAAGCTCAACTTCATTGCTTAAAGCTGTTTGTAACAATCTGCTGAAACAGGGTTGATTGTTTTCTTCAGCTCCTTTTCAATGCAACATTCGTAATCCAGGGCTTCATTTTATTTTAGGAATGATTACGGAGCTCTGATATCTCGTAAAACGCAAAACACAATGTCTGCTTTTATAAACTGATCAGCTGTGTTTTTAAGCTGAGGGCAAAATGAAACCACAAAGCTGCCAGTTTGCACTAATGTGGTTCATGACAGGGCCAATAAAATGACTACACACTTTGTATCTGTGCTCCTCCCTGTAGGACCCTGGTGTTTAAGTGCAGCAGCTACAGACACGCTCGCTGGTGGGGTCAGAGCATCGAGAGCTTCGTGAGGAATCATGGGAAGGCTTTCCTCCGAGATCACCGCTGCGGGTCGTTTGCACAGGAGCAGGAAAACATCCCTGCCAAATGGTAACTACACTGAGACAGAGCGCAACTGTTGGGACTGTTGTTATAGACACAAACAGAATGACCAAAAGGAAAGCAACGTTTTGCATATGTTTCAAACTTCCCCTACAGTTTCACTCTTCAGCTCTACACTGACTCTACTTGCACAACCAGCTCTGCTACCAGTAGACCACACGACACTAAAAATCTGTGCAATATAAATACACTGTGCAATATAATATTATTCTGTCTGTATATATAATATTTTTAGTTTTTGTGGATTTTTAGTTTTTTTACTTATTTGATATTCTTTACTGTTTTTATTGCTTATTTGCTTATTTATAATACTTGTTTTGAGCTTGTTTTTTTACTATGTCTCTTGTTTGCACTATCCTCTCTGCTGCTGTAAATCCTGTAAATTTCCCCGCTGCGGGACTAATAAAGGATTATCTTATCTCTTACACTAAAATAGAAAAATACGTTTAAACGATTCAGTTTGGTAGATTTAATCATCTTCAAAAAGCTGCTCATTGGAGAGTAAAATAGATAAAAATCAAATAAAGCACATTTTCAATATATGTCATTTTGGTAACACTTTCTACGGCACCCAATGATGCTTTAGAGCACTAATAATAACAAACTATAAAGAATTTTAAAATGACTTACAAGGTCAAGTATCGCAACACTTCGTAATTGCTGGGCACCCAATGGCTTTGTTTTTTGCAAGGATCATAGTGTATTATAATTCCCATAGTTATAATGTATTATAATCACTGATATAATGCATTTAAGTGTGATTTATAAGTTTCATTGTTTCCTGTAATTAGCATGGACATTTTTTTTTCGAGCAGGAACAACACACATACCATTGTACAATATATTTAATTTTACTTGAAGTAAACAATTACCAACTATAATCACATTTTAATGTATCATAACAGTAATTATAATACATTATAAAATGATTATAAGGTATTACAATTTTGGGAATTATAATACACTGTGATCCTTGCAAAAAAAGTCAGTGAGTCACCAGAAACTATGAAGTATGTGATGCATTATAGACATGGGCGTCATAAGTGTTGCCCTTATTTTTCTTCTCTGCCCTCCTCTGTAATCCTTTCACTGGTAACTATGGAAATGTTCTAGAGGACTATGCAGTCAACTTTCTTTTTTGGCTGCTTTGCCATCTTCCGTGTCTTAATTTTTTTTTTTGCATTCTCTCCCCCTCAGCTGGCAGATTCTGTGATATTGAATCATCTGCGTGATAATGTCATTACGTCGTCTTTGTACTCATCACGTTTGCCTGGAGGAAAAAACGTGCTGTGGAAAATATGAGAGTGTTTTCAAGAACAGTTGTGTCGTGATGACACAGCTATGGGTGTTGCCTGAAGCTTGCAATGTTAATAAAGTTGGGGGGAAGTTCATGTATGTGTGTGTACATGTCAACACAAGAACATGTGAGTTATGTCTGTTTTCACAAGTTACTCAGAGAATCTGTAATGTTCTCTTTGCAGGTATGTGAATGGAAAGACGTACATGGAGGACGTGGCTGATGCTTTGGAGGAGGCTAAGGAGGAAATCTTCATCACTGACTGGTGGTGAGTTCGGATGTGTCTTTTGTGTGAAAATGCATCATGTCAGAGATTTTGGTTGAGATGTGTCTCCTGTCAGCACTGAGGCGAGAGAACCCAGAAATAAAACAGCTCAGTGGGTTGTATCCATCTCGCTTAAACACTGCAGCATCCAGTGCAGCCTCAACCTGCTCCAAACCTGACAGATATAATAACCAGAGACAACAGAAAAACACACAAAACACTCTTTTCTTATTAGTGGACTCAACCAGGAACCTGTATCACCAAACACAATTGACTTATCCTGGCTCTCTTTGAGCTACCTGCCTTCACAGACTCTTTTAGCTTTGGATTTATAATATAGGTGTCTTTAAATGAGGAATTAGGCATTTTCAGCATGTTCACTAGTCAAGAATATTTGTGAATTCACAAAGCGATTATGCTTTTATTTGATTTCATAGGGAAATTTTGATTTGATAATTGTCACAGTATTAACAAAGTGTTTAGAATAAGTGAGACCCTTAATAATGCACTTTCTGCCACAAAAGCAGAGAAAAAAAGTGGAAAAGCTAAATTTGACGTATAGTTTGGCCCAAAAACAGGCTGAAGAAAAATGTATTATTGCTTGATAAGGTTCAGCTTGCTTGAAATCTGCCATTCATTAGGTTGTTAGTGTGGTAAACTATCTTTCTATGTATTTAAAGTCCTGTTTTAAATACAGTGGACGGATGGTTGTGCAAAATTTGAAGCTTTGTCTCTGACATAATTATCTCAATGGGCAAAGTGATCTACTGAGCTATTAAATATCTTTATTGCACTTCATTGTAAATTCCTGACTGATCTGATTGGTCAGGTCTGATCCCTTACTGAAGCTTAGGTTAGCCGTGCAGCATAGATGACCATGGTTATACACCTTGATTAAAAGTGATAACAGAGCCATGGTGATTTTCCATGTACACAAAAAAAAGTTATGTTTTAATTCCGAACGAGTCACCTGGACACATTATGTTTATCCTTAAGGTCTAACATTTTGAGTACAATTCAGTCCTCTTTTTTTCTAAAGGTTTTAGGCCTGCATTGTTTACGTCAATGTTTACTTGCTACCACGCCTCCACATTGTCCTTCTTGGTGCATTGCTGTGTATTTGGCTTGGAAGCTTTGTAGTTGTATGTCCATCCCCCTAGGGATTTCCCCATGTTTCACATCGCTCTATATTCTGTTCTTAAAAGAGCAGGGTAAGGTTGTCTTTGTGACTTCAAGATATGTCGTATTGCTGAATCTTGTATACATATGAAATATCTTACTCTTTGCATCTTTAATAGTCCTTTCTCAAACGTTTTCAAATTATTCAACACAAAAGTCCCAAAGGTGGCGCTATTATGCAGCTGTATTTAATCACAGTATGCAGATGATGCTGTAAAAATTGGTATTAATTGCCAGCTGAAAAACAATATAGAATAGTTGTAGTGGCTAGTTTTTGTATTGGTACACACAGGCCATTGTTACACCCCCCTTCCGAAGAATGAGCTGACAACTTGACACTCTGATACCCAGTTAAAGTAGTACATGCTGTTACATATTACATTATGTATTACCCACAAGTCCTGGCTCTCTGATAGGCAATGCAATGGTACCGGCTGTAATTACAGCCTCATCCACACACCCAGAATAGAAATACTCGGACAGAAAGATTGTCTCCACATAGTATCTGTTTACTCTTCTGCCACACCCCCTTTGTCTCTCACTGTCTGTTCTTAATGTACTGTCTGGGTTATGTTCCTCACAAGGGAACTTATTATGTGAACTGTCAGAGGAACTTGATATAAGTTGTGCCACCCTGTTCTTTGTACTTCTGTTTGGCTTTCTTAAACGAGCATGTAATCCGAGTTCAGGGTAGAAAATGTGAAAAACACTAGACTTTCTGTTCAAAACAAACCTCATTCATCTCATGTAAAAAGCTGTTGTTAGACAGTCACACCTGAGGGTACAGTAACTTGCAAACAGCATAGCAAATATTCAAATCAAATCGAATGGTAATAACCGGCTCGCTTTGCATAGTATAGAGACTTTTCCTTTCCTTCTTCATGTAATAGTGTTTTAGGGCATTTTCTAATAGAAAATAAACACCCTGTTTATCTCTACTGACACACTTTTCTTATTCATTTCAAATATAATAATTTATGGTGACTGTTTGACGTGACTAAAATCCCTGCGTTCCAAGGCAGTAATCACTGGGCTTATGGTCTTAACCAATGAGGTGTCAGCCCGTGTAATGTGAGCCGATGGCATTGTAGACATGTAAGCACAGGATGCCAGTGTGAATGACTCATGGGACTCTATCATTAAGTCACGTCCTTCATGGGAAAAGTCTATAAAATGAGTTGGAAGCTCTGTAGAGTGAATAAAAACATACATTTCTCCATCTTTTATCGTTTATCAAGTGATGTTGATGCATTGAGTTTCTTAATCTTGGAATATTTTTCACCAGGCTGAGTCCAGAGATCTTCCTGAAGAGACCTGTAGTGGAGGGAAACAGGTGGAGGCTAGACTGCACCCTGAAGCGCAAAGCAGTAAGTAGGCGTTAGTTTACCATCATCATGGGAGAGTAATAATCTACAAACATTGAGCACTATAGACTCTGCACTCATAAAAAACATAATTAGTATTACATTAGATAACAATAATCAGTTTTTTTTGATCTTCAGGAAAGATTTACAATGTGTTGAAATCAAAGAAATATAAACCGTCAAATGTGTTAAATGGCAAAATGTGCTCTTAACATTGTTCTTCCTTTATATCTCTCTACAGCAACAGGGAGTGCGTATCTTTGTGATGTTGTACAAGGAGGTGGAGCTGGCCCTGGGCATCAACTCGGGCTACAGCAAGAGGACCCTCTCACACCTGCACCCCAACATCAAGGTAACTAAAGGATTATGGGTAGTGAAAGAGGGCGCAGTTTATTGTAAACACACAATTACATATTATAGCGTCTACGTACTATTTATCTGATATTCAATATTATTGTGTTTAAGGTGATGCGTCATCCCGACCACGTCTCCTCATCCGTCTATCTGTGGGCGCATCACGAGAAGATCGTTGTCATCGACCAATCAGTGGCCTTCGTGGGCGGGATAGACCTGGCATACGGTCGCTGGGACGACCGAGAGCACCGGCTGACAGATGTTGGCAGCGTGACGCGCTCTGTTGCCCTTGAGCAGGTAAGACACACAATGAAATAAATGAAAATGTCTTCTCTACTGTTCAGAGTTATAAAGGCAATAAATCTTACTCTAAGCTCCTGACAAATGGTTCAAATATGAGAAGGAGGAGAGTAAATGGAGACTAAAACTCATACAGTTGAACATGTGTGGGTGGTGTACCCTCAAATGACAGTGTGTGTGTGTGTGTGCATGAATACACAATATAAAGAGCAAAGACTTTAACAGAGCCTCTTCATGACACACACAACTTTCTCCAACACAACTACACAAACACTGTTGTCATTACGTTCAAGAAAACAAATCACTTTCTTTAAACATCAGCTTTAGGAAAAATTGACATTTTTTGTGCTCAAGACGTTCAAAAATAATGACCATGTCCCCTTTTAAAAACCTGTGGATATTCAAACACAGGTTCCCAGATGATAGATTACAGTGTTTTCTGGGCCTTGTTTGACATTTCCTCTAATACCAAACTTTTTTAAACAAGTTTGAGTTTGATAGAATGTTTAATTAGTTCCTATCCTAGAATTTCCTAAACTCAAACTGATTCTCATGTGGATAGAATTCCAAACAAAGATAAACACTTGCACAGAGAATACACCAAACTAATAATTGTGTTTAACCTGCCCTTATTGATCGTATTGACTTTCTCTATGTCATTTATATTAATAAAGGAATACTATATCATAGAGACAACTGTCAGTATAACTCAATACAATTCAAAAGTACCACAAACCGCACCCTCCTAAATTACGTTAAAGTTAAACCCAACCCTCTTTAAAATCAACTAGAAGCTGAGTGTACATCCTCTGTTGTTTTCATTCTCCCAGGCTGGCTCCACAAACACTCCGTCCAGTAAAGGCGTGAACTCCGTCGATGGCGTCTCCAAGAGCAACGGAGGAGGGACGCCGCCCAGCGATCCGGTGGACTTGCCCAAGCTGAAGGGGATCGGACGCAGCCGGAAGGCTCGCTTCAGTCTGTACAGACACCTGCACAAACACACTCTGCAGCACGCAGACAGTGTCAGCAGCGTAGACAGCGCAGGTGTGTTTGTGTGAGTGGAAAGAGAGAGAATATGTGAGAGTGATGGAATATGAATGGTGAAGAACATTGCTATATACTGTACTTCAAATGCATTCATTTATACAATAAGGGTTTCTTTGTGCGTGTGTGTGTGTGCGTGTGCGTGTGTGTGTGTGTGCGTGTGTGTGTGTGTGTGTGTAGGGAGTGGTTCAGTGCAAAGCCTCAAGACAGGTGTTGGAGAGTTACAGGGAAACACTCGCTTCTGGCATGGAAAAGACTACTGCAACTTTGTCTACAAGGACTGGATCCAGTTGGAGAAACCATTTGATGGTCTGGTTCACACACACACACACACACACACACACACACACACACACACACACACACACACACACACACACACACACACACACACACACACACACACACACACACACACACACACACACACACACACACACACACACACACACACACACACACACACAGTATTAGTTTGGTCTTACTCTGAAAAGTTTCCCCCATTTTTAGGTCAATAACTCCTCCATATACAAAGCATTACTTACTATTACTCTTATTATCATAATTGTTTCCTTTTATACCAGTTTGATGAAAACAAATACTCATCTGGAAAACTAATATCGAGTGTAACCGAGTATCATAAAACACTTTTTATGCTCCCTCTCTTTGCACCAAACTCTCTGATCCTCTTCTCTCCTTCTGTCTGTCCCTGGCTTTTTTCTTTTTATGTCCTCTCTCCGTCTCACACATTTTGTCCTGTCTTTACTGGGTTTCCTCCGCTCCGCGCAGACTTCATCGACAGGTACACCACTCCCAGAATGCCTTGGCATGACATTGCCTCAGTGGTTCATGGCAGAGCTGCTCGGGATGTGGCCAGGCACTTTATCCAGCGCTGGAACTTCACTAAGGTTCTGTAACACACACACACACACACACACACACACACACACACACACACACACACACACACACACACACACACACACACACACACACACACACACACACACACACACACACACACACACACACACACACACACACACACACTGTGTTCATTAACAAACTTTTATTTAAAAGCTAAACTCTAAAAAGTGATTCAATTATATTACCTGTTAGCTTGATTTGACTATTTCTAATGCTAATTTGTAGCCAGAATCATAGCAATTAGTAATAAATGTAAGTTAATTGTGGAAAATCATGATTTGTTGACTTAAAAAAATTAAAAAGAACAATAAACACTAACCTGGCGAAACCTCAGGAAGTGTCTGGCTCTGACAGTGGAAAAAATACTTTAATCCTCACACCCATGCTTTCCATGGCTTCTGCAACGTTTTCCTCTCATTTTCCTGTTTTTACTCTTTTCCATTCCTCCTCTAACCCCATATTTACCCTCTCTCTGCCCAAATTCTCCAACTTTCTCCCCTACAGATCATGAAGCCAAAGTATCGCTCTCTGTCTTATCCATTCCTGCTGCCCAAGTCTCACTGCAGTGCCAACGACCTCAGATACCAAGTTCCTGACTGTGTCAATGCCAAAGTGCAGGTTAGTGACCTGAACACACCAAGTACCATTTTAACTTTAACTGTGCTCAGAAAACACATATTGTGGAAAATGTTTTTTTTTTCTTTCCTTTTAATTATACAAATGAGAAAGTGGGGCAAAAACCTACCATTCACCACACCTTTAAATAAACACTGGCAGAAAATTACAGAGAAAACACAAGAACAGTAAATACTCCCACTTAGCCACAATATTTCCCACATCCCAGTCTGCAAGCACTGCCGGAGAAAGATAAAAAAGAGTGAGCGTTAAAAAACTCTCCATGGGCCAAAAAGTTATATAACTACAAAGGTTTGCACCTGCGCATGTTTGTGTCTGTTTTTAAACTGACACCTCTGTGAACACCATGTGCAACTTCTCCATTTGTATGACAACTAATAATACACACCCTTTATTTTTAATTTTAATTTTAATTTTAATTTTAATTTAATTTTAATTTTAATTTTAATTGCAGTGAATTCAATGTCCTCACAGGAATTATTTACTTTATTTATTTTTGTAATGCTCTTTTATTTCTGTTAGAAGTGTTAAACAGAATAACTAATTCCTATACACACTGCAGTGTATAGGTTTATCATAAAAAAGCCCGCCCGCCAAACATTTGTTTTTATTTGGTTTTACCTTATGATGATCAGTGACTATCATTCGTTATTATGCTTTTATGATGTAGGTTCATATAACCCCTGCAATTTGATTGCTGCAGGACATGCATATTTTGAGAATTGCTGCTATAATAACCCTATCATATGCGTGTGCAAGGTGTTGCGGTCGGCAGCAGATTGGTCTGCGGGTATAAAGTACCACGAGGAGTCCATCCACAATGCCTACATCCAGGTCATCGCGAAGAGCAAACACTACATCTACATAGAGGTAAACCAGCAGTGAGGCCAAGATATGAAAATAAAAAAAACAAATACATGGATGTGAAACTTTTATGAGAGCTGAGCTGAATTCATCAGAGGTTTGTGTCAGTCTTTTAAATGTTATTGTTACTCTGTAACATAAAGTTGTTCATGTAGATATCATTTAATTATCTCTCTTTGGGTTGGTGCCCGTTATTAATCTCCTCTCCTTTTAGAACCAGTTCTTCATCAGTTGTGCCGACAACAAGATGGTCTACAACAAGATCGGAGACGCCATCATTGAAAGGATCCTCAGAGCTTACAAGTACTTCCCTTTTTTTCAAATCATGTGTCTGTTTAAGTACATTAGCACTTGTGACCATAGGAAGGAAGTTGGAGGTAATGTGTATGTATACAAGATTAGTCTTATCACTTCTTCTACTTCTGCTTCTCACAGCTTAACGCTGGTACTCTGTGCCTTTCTGTAACTGAGGTCTGTTTGCATCACAGGGAGGGTAAGAAGTACCGTGTTTACGTGGTCACCCCGCTGCTTCCTGGCTTTGAGGGGGACATCACCACCGGAGGAGGAAATGCCCTTCAGGCTGTCATGCACTTCAACTACAGGTGGAACACATGACACCCACCACAGTTTTAAAAATTGAGGAAGAGTGAGGGGGAATTGAGAAAGTGCATATTGAAGAGTCATCAGAATTCTATTGTGTTTTAATTTCTTTCAAGTTCATCTAAGTCGAGGATGTTCAATATTTCTCTACTTTTTTTACGAGTTTGAATCTCCTGCCTCCTCAGAACCATGATCAGAGGGGAGTACTCCATCATCTCCCAGCTGAAAAATGAGAGTAAGTGCAAGAATCAATTATAACATTCATTTTGATAACTTATATTAATGTTAGAGTTGGAATATCTAATCCTCTACTCCTCTGGTTATGGTGTTCTTCCTCTCCTCTCCCAGTGGACGACCATTGGATGAACTACATCTCCTTCGCCGGCCTGCGGACTCACGCTGAGCTGGAGGGACGTCTGGTCACGGAGCTCATCTACGTGCACAGCAAGATGCTCATCGCTGACGACAACACAGTCATCATCGGTCAGTCTCTCATCCGCTCGCTAACGTTCTGTCATTCTCTTTTTTTTTTTCTAATGTTGTTCTCACCAACTATTTGTGGCAACTAGTCTCTCTGCCTTGACACCACTGAAATGCGATGAATCTAAAAATCTGGCTTAATTTCGGTATCCTTCACCATGTGTGCTGCCAACAAAAATACTGTTTTAATATGGAGTGACTTCTGCAACATAGCTCTGTTGCGCCCTCTGCTGGCCAATAAGGCACAACTCACTCTCTCACAAGACAGACAATAAAAAAACAATCAACAAAGCTAAAGGCTGAAAATTGTTCCTAAATACTCTGCTTTCCTATAGGCATTACTGTAACTATTGTCTAAATTAGTATTCAATAATATACAGACAATATTAATAAGATAAGTCCATTAAAGGCACAATGTCTTAAACATAAGCATAGAAATAAAATAAATTTATTGTTATTAATAGCATGATTCAGACTCGGATGAATGCAGAGATTCAGCTTCCATTCTCTGTTTTGCACGTTTGTTTCAGGTTCTGCTAACATCAACGACAGAAGCATGCTGGGTAAACGCGACAGCGAGGTGGCGGTGATTGTCGAGGACTCCGAAAAGGTGGCTTCGGTGATGGACGGACAGGAGTACGAAGCTGGACCCTACGCCCTCCAGCTCCGCCTCGAATGCTTCCGGTGTGTGTGTGTGTGTGTGTGTGTGTGTGTGTGTGTGTGTTCTCCTAATATATGGGTGTCTGCCGGGCTGCACACATGCAACTGATGCTGCACATGAGAAAAGGGCATTGAGCTGAAGACCTGTTTTGCTGCTCTTGAGCAAAAGAAACCACATCACACAAACACAATGCAGTGGTTTCTGCATTCACCTGTTTCTGTCTTTTATTATTTTCTTTTTAAATTCCTTTTTATTCTGTCCTTTTCGCTCTGCTCGCGCCTCTGTTTGGTTGTCTCCGTGTCTGCTGAAGTCACAACTGCTCTACCTCCCCGCATGCTGCTATTCCCTTTTTTCTGTTAATTTCATCGCCTGTTTTTTTTCTCCAGCATCTCGCTCGTGTGACTGACTGAATGCACCTCCCCTCCTGTCTGCAAGGGAAGGTTAATAAGACGTCGATACTAAATGCTACTTTTTGAGGTTTACACCTGCAACATGTTTTTTTACCCAGTGTGCAGCGAGCAGGATTGGAGGTAGAACAGAAAGGAGAACATGAAAGAAGAAGAGGAGGAGGAGGAAGAGGAAGAGAGGGAGAATGAGACAGGCAGAGGAATGAGGAAGAGAAGGAGGAGGAAGAGAGGGAGAATGGGAGAGGCAGAGGAATGAGGAAGAGGAGGAAAGTGTCTGTGCATTGGGAGTCAACCCATGCATGTCTCAATGTGACTTAGATGGAAATGCTCACTTTTGTTTTCTCATGTATTTGAAGGTGTGTCCCACATTTCTTTTGTCTAGAGTAAAGAAGTTTCTTTGGTAAACAAGACGTCTCAAAGCAACGTTAAGATTGTTAGAATATTGATTTGTTCCAAGAGTGAGACACCTTTTAACCTGTGTGTGTGTGTGTGTGTGTGTGTGTGTGTGTGTGTGTGTGTGTGTGTGTGTGTGTGTGTGTGTGTGTGTGTGTGTGTGTGTGTGTGTGTGTGTGTGTGTGTGTGTGTGTGTGTGTGTGTGTGTGTGTGTGTGTGTGTGTGTGTGTGAGAAAGAGAGAGAGAGACAAAAAGTTTCAAAATAAAAGTATTATATTTATCTTCTCTTTCTGAACAGGACCATCCTCGGAGGTCACTCTGACACCAGTATTGACGTGTCTGACCCCATCAGTGAACGCTTCTATAAGGAGGTGTGGATGACCACAGCTGGCCGCAACGCCACCATCTATGAGAAGGTACGTTATGAGAACAAGAATGAATTCATCAGGCTGAGGAACCCATGTGCCAGACTGTGTTTTTGACAGAAAGTGTAACTGTTATACAATTCGCAGATGTCATTTGTTTAAGAGAATATATATACAACGGGTAAAATAAGTATTGAACACGTCACCATTTTTCTCAGTAAATATATTTCTAAAGGTGCTATTGACATGAGATTTTCACCAGATGTCAGTAACAACCCAAGTAATCCATACATACAAAGAAAACCAAACAAATAAGTTCAGAAATTAAGTTATGTGTAATAAAATGGAATGACACAGGGGAAAAGTATTGAACACGCTTACTGAAATTTATTTAATAGTTCGTACAAAAGCCTTTGTTGGTAATGACAGCTTCAAGACGCCTCCTGTATGGAGAAACTACTCACATGCATTGCTCAGGTGTGATTTTGGCCCATTCTTCCACACAAACAGTCTTCAAATCTTGAAGGTTCCGTGGGCCTCTTCTATGAACTCTGATCTTTAGTTCTTTCCATAGATTTTCTATTGGATTCAAGTCAGGTGATTGGCTGGGCCATTCTAGCAGCTTTATTTTCTTTCTCTGAAACCAATTGAAAGTTTCCTTGGCTGTGTGTTTGGGATCATTGTCTTGCTGAAATGTCCACCCTCGTTTCATCTTCATCATCCTGGTAGATGGCAGCAGATTTCTATCAAGAATGTCTCGGTACATTTTTCCATTCATCCTTCCTTCAATTATATGAAGTTTGCCAGTGCCGTATGCTGAAAAACAGCCCCACACCATGATGTTCCCACCTCCAAACTTCACTGTTGGTATGGTGTTTTTGGGGTGATGTGCAGTGCCATTTCACCTCCAAACATGGTGTGTATTATGGCATCCAAAGAGTTCAATTTTGGTCTCATCTGACCAGACAGACTATATTCTCCCAGTATTCCACAGGCTTGTCTGAATGTTGTGCAGCAAACTTTAAACGAGCTTCAACATGCTTTTTCTTCGGCAATGGAGTCTTGCGTGGTGAGCGTGCATACAGGCCACGGCGGTTGAGTGCATTGCTTGTTGTTTTCTTTGAAACAATTGTACCTGCTAATTCCAGGTCTTTCTGAAGCTCTCCACAAGTGGTCCTTGGCTCTTGGACAACTCTTCTGATGATTCTTTTCACTCCTCTGTCAGAAATCTTGCGAGGAGCACCTGGTCGTGGCCGGTTTATGGTGAAATGATGTTCTTTCCATTTCCGGATTATGGCCCCAACAGTGCTCACTGGAACATTCAGAAGTTTAGAAATCCTTCTGTAACCAATGCCATCAGTATGTTTTGCAACAATAAGGTTGCGAAGGTCTTGAGAGAGCTCTTTGCTTTTACCCATCATGAGATGTTTCATGTGTGACACATTGGTAATGAGACACCTTTTTATAGGCCATCAGTTGGGACTGAACCAGCTGATATTAATTTGCAGGATTGCTTTCTAATTCCTGATAGATTTCAGCTGGTGTCTTGGCTTTCCATGCCTTTTTGCACCTCCCTTTCTTCATGTGTTCAATACTTTTTCCCTGTGTCATGTCAATAGCACCTTTAGAAATATATTTACTGAGAAAAATGGTGACGTGTTCAATACTTATTTTACCTGCTGTATATATATATTTATATATATATATATATATATATATATATATATATATATATATATATATATATATATAATACTGTGTATATATAAAGAGTCAGCGAGTAAATTTGGCAAAACAAAGACTAAAAAAATAAACAAAAGTACAATAAGGACCAATGAAAAAATAGAAAGTTGACTTCCTATAAATACTTGCCTCTAGTGGAGCAAAAAAAAATGATTTATCCTCTGTACAGGAGCCATTTTTGGACATTTCAGACTCAGTTTGCCACCACCAAAGTCATTTGGATTTGTCCTCAGGAAACCTTGAATATTGTGTCAAATATCACGGAAGTCCATCCAATAGTTGATGAGATATTTCACCTTCGGACATTCCCAGCCAACTGATTAACATTGCCATCCAAACAGCCATAGAAACTAGTGCTTCAGTTACTGACAGCAGTTTGTTAACTCTACATGTGTGTGTTTTTCTTCAGGTATTTCGTTGCCTTCCTTCGTCCCTGGTGAGGAACATGTCCGAGCTGGAGCAGTACCAGACCAAACCGGGTCTGGCACAGACCGACAACACCCGCGCACAGGAGGAGCTGCGCAAAATCCGAGGCTTCCTGGTCCAGTTTCCTCTGGACTTCCTGTCTGAGCAGAACCTCATGCCGTCTGTTGGAACGAAGGAGGCCATGGTTCCAACTGAAATCTGGACATAAAGGATGTGCCACCACTGCCAGCCACTTACACATGGGAATGTTTTTCTTGAGAGAAGTATCTGGATTGTGCTTGTCATCAAATGTGTAATATTGGATTATAAAGAGATCGCCTTTTAATCCAGAGACGAGAGTCTCCTCTGGATTGATGTGACTTCTGGGCATTGACAAATCTCTCGAATCCGATTCTCCTGAAAAAAACCCCCCAATAAACTGTAGTTCCAGTTAATTTGGGGTTGGCATTAACACTTTTGGGATGTATGAAGAACATGATATCGCACTTGAGGACAGTATTTATGACTGCATTCAACCTGTGGAGATGAGAAACAGGCACATGAACTTTTGGGTTTTGGGAATCAACTCAACTACGCACACTTTGACTTTTGGACTGTCGGAAAAACCCACAAGACAGCAAGGATTTCAGAGGGAACCAGGGAACTGTCTAGAAGAGTTAAAAAGCTACTCTCGTTATTGTAGATGCCTCTTAAGGATCTTTACTGTAAAACAAATCCAAAACATGCGATCGGTCTTTGCTGAGACAATTTCACAGATTCAACAGTGGTGCATGATTTTACTTACTGTGCTATAATGCATGCACCAATCACATCTCTGATAAAACCCTCTGAGATATTCTATTTGCTGTCAAAGGTGTTTTGTAAAAGATGATTATAAGTCTGAACTTTATTGTGGAAATCAAAGAGAACTGTGTTGAGCAGATCCAGGTACAGAAGTCAATTTAACGTGGTTACATCCAACTATTTTCAGAGTGGTGAGTAGAAACTGATTAAAGCTGAGGGTGTTTGATCAAAGGCCACAGTGTAAAATGGTTATGCCAGTGGTAAATATCAGAAGCTGGATGAGACAATCGGCGCACATATTCAAAGAAGTAATTTCCTCTTTGCTCAGCAGATGGTGCTAGTTCCTTAAAGCTACAGTTAGTGTACAGCAGTCCGATATGAGTCTATTTTTCTTAGTTTTGTGGCGACAGCTTTCTTTTAAATGCAGAAAAAACTGTCTTTGAAACAATTTAAACAAAGAAAAATGAAATCAACGTTTTCCATATAGCATGCAATCCGTGTCAGAGGCAAAGCTGTCATGTGAAGATACAGTTTGAAATTGCTTGTTACGTTTCCAGTTTACTGGCGGTTCCAGCGATTTTCTTGATGAAGCTTTTTACTTTTTACTTTTTTTGTAATGTAACACAGCCAGTATCTGTCAGGGGGAAACTATGTTTTTCTAAGGATTCTTATGGTGTGTGACTCACAGTGTGGGGCAATTCATGTAATTTGTAGATGTGAATGTATGGACTCTTTGTTCCCTGATTTGTTTTGATTTTATAATATTTGTTACTTGTCATTTGTCAATCAGTTTTTTTTTTTCTCCAAGAGAGCCAGGACAGGCAGCAGCATCACCAGATACATGTGAAGTTAAAGAACCACTCCTTTTTGCTGTGCTCAGTCATTGTCATAAAAATGTCACGGCAAATGATTATTGATTCTCATGGAGGACATGAAACGTTTAAAGACTTACCTTGGAGCTGCTGGAAGGAGGGTTCATGGCAGAGATCCTTTGTATTCCAACGAAAGAGACACAAAGCCCTGTAATTATGTTTCGATGACTATACCTCCCACGCCCAACATAGAAATCACTGGGATTTATTTGACAGAAGCAGACTGACTGCATTGAATGGGAACCAATAATAATAATAAAAGTGTTGTTATATTTTCTTAATGGGACCAGAAAATGTCTGAATGTTAACTGAAGTGATAATGTCTGAAAACATCACAGCCTTTGTTTCTATAAAAGACAAACACTTTTGTACACTTGCTGTATTATCTATGGAATATAAATCATTTAACATTATTTTAAAAAAAGTCTTTTTTTATGTACAGCATGGTTGTATGGATGGTTGTGGATTTGTAACTAAACCTAAATGTTTATTAATCATAACCATCATTCAGCAGTCCTTTCCATCAACTATCTGTAACCCTGTTGCCTCAATTCAGTTGATTTCGCTTCCACTATTTATGTACAATACCTTTTTTTTTTTGTAAAGTTTGTCATTTCTCTCTGTTCACTTAACACAGTGTAACTCATAATTTAAATGGCTAACAAATAAAATTTACCTTTTGAATTTTTGTTGTTTATTTTTGTCACAAACCAAGAACTCAGTTAATGTGAAAAGAAAACTTTCATATTCATTTTTCTTTATTGGATATTTTCATTCTAGTCGACTAAAAATATATATTTTTTAAATATTAGGTGCTGCCAATGTTTTGCTTCTATTTATTTCAGTTCTGCAACTTTAATGTAATCAATGCAGAAGTCTAAAATATTAAAGCTATGATAGTGTAAAAGTCACAAACTCTGTTTAACTGCAAAAGTTAACAGGCTAAAGGTTCTCAAATGAACCAGTTTTTTTAGATGGACATTAACACTCTACTGGGGCTATGTTATAGTAAACAAACCTTCTGGATGAATTAACCGAGTATTGTGAAGCCTATCATGCATGAAACTGCTGTACTTCAAGAAATCCACTTTCAGTGCCAATTCTTTCTCGGTAAATTCTTGTGAAGCAACGTAAGAGAGGCCTTTGTGATTAAAGTCAACAGATGAATGCTGTTGGAACTGCAGGCAACTGACGGTTTTATTCCCTTCCTTGTTGTTTTTCACTTGGTGTGTGTTTGGTAGGTTTGGCAACGTGCAGGGCAAGACACACCACGCCTGATAACGTTCACCACCTGTCGATCATGTGAATATGATAAGATTATTCTTAAACTGTTTTTTACATGTGTATACATGTTTTCCTTTAATCTTTTATTAGTCCCACAGTGGGGAAATTCCCAGGATTACAGCAGCAGAGAGGATAGTGCAATCAAGAAACAGTAAAAAACAGATCAAAACAAGTATTATAAATAAGTAAATAATTAAAGACACACAGTAAAGAATATTAAATAAGTTAAAAAAAACTTTATAAATCCACAATAACTAAAATATTATATAAACAGACAGAATTATTGATGATTATTGCAGTAATCCCCAGCTTCTTTTTATCTATCTCTTTTGAGTACACCAACTTTAGCAAAGGGCAATATTAAATTGCTGGACTGCCACTTTAAGTCAAAATATATAATATATATATATATATATATATATATATATATAGTACCAATCAAAAGTTTGGACACACCTTCTCCTTCAATGGTTTTTATTATTTTATTTTTTTTCTACATTGTAGATTAATATTGAAGACATCCAAACTATGAAGGATCACATATGGAATTATGTGGTAAACAAACAAATGCTCAACAAACCAGAATATGTTTTATATTTTAGATTCTTCAAAGTAGTTTAAATGAGAAGGTGTGAACAAACTTTTGACTGGTACTGTATATATATAAAACACCATAAGAAAATGACAGATATTTTCTATTTTCTCAAATAAATTAATAAAATCAGCATCTTGAAGACAATTTCTAAACGTGTGTTACGTAGTGAGGTTCGTTGGAAGAGGAGGAAAAAAAAAAAAAAAAAAAAAAAAAAAAAAAAAAAAAGTTTGGGAGTCCCTGCCGCCTCATCAAACCCCGCCCCGCAGCAGGCGTGGTTATCCGGGGCAGGCGGCGGTGCGCTCCCCCCCCCCCCCCACCCCCACCCCCTCCCTCCATACATACATCCACTGGCTGTCACACAGCAGCGGTTCCAGGACGAGCGAGCACCGAGCAGTAATCCACTTCTCCACCGGCCGCCCTCACCCCTCACTGTTCCGTCTACATCCCGCAGACATGGGCCTGGGTGTGCTGGTACTCGCGTTTGCGCTCTCGCTTCCCGTCGTCCACGCGTTTGCGCTCTAGCTGTGCGCCCCCCGGCCCCCCCCCCCCCGGCCCGGCCCGGCCCGGCCCCGCAGGCACGTCCCGCTACTGACCGGAGAGCTGTTATTATTCTTTGGAGACAACGCTGTGTAGCAGAGAGA
>NC_072463.1:7937250-8094750 GCF_027596085.1 Anoplopoma fimbria | reverse complement strand
TCATCTGTATCGTTCCCACTCCTGTTCCCTTCCGTCAAATTTTTCCATCTCTCCATCATACATCTGTATTTGGACTTCGTCGTGAAACACCCCTCCCCTCCCCCTGCCAACACACACACACACACACACACACACACACACACACACACACACACACACACACACACACACACACACACGTTCACATACATACTCACACACACACTGTCTCAGATGAGTGTACAGTCAACTACTGGAATGGCTAGACAGGAAGTAGGTCAGCTGGCTCTGACGAGTTGGGGGGGGTGGGGGGGGGTGATTATAACACTGGCATTGGTGGCGCTGTGATGGCGGATTGTGTGTGTGTGTGTGTGTGTGTGTGTGTGTGTGTGTGTGTGTGTGTGTGTGTGTGTGTGTGTGTGTGTGTGTGGATTGTGTGTATGGACGGGTTGAGAGGGTGGGGTTCAGGGGTTCAGGGTGCAGAGCTTGCTCTTGCACTCAGCTGCTCTTGGGTACACTGACCAATGCACGCACACACGCACGCACGCACACACACACACGCACGCACACTGAAACAAAGAGAGAGAAACATAACCGAGTGGGAAGTGTAGAGAGAGAAGTGTTTTTTTTAAAGGTTGGCCGTCTCTGCACTTTTCTTTTTATTCTCTTTGTCTGTCTGTCTCACTCTCTTATTTTTTTTTCTTTTTCTCGTGCCTGTATCGGCTCCCTGCGACATTTAGCGTTGTGTCGCACATCAACCCCCAGCACCTGTGTAGAAAGCGCGTGGAAAAAAGGTCAGAGTCAGAGTCAGACACAGACATGTCACGGCGGTGAGTATGTGACTCACAATGACAATCCAAAGGCTGGAAGAGGTTCCAAAAAAACCCCGCTGTGGCTTTTATATAGACAGTGGTTTTTATGTCAAGCGATACGTGCACACACACAAAAACACAAAAACACACAGACACACATGCGGGTCAGAGGGCGTCAGAAGCACGGGTTCATCCAGTCAGCTGACGAACGCAACAGATGGTAAACCAGCAGGAAGTATAGACACACACACACACACACACACACACACACACACACACACACACACACACACACACACACACACACACACACACACACACACACACACACACACACTGGCATTACACAAGTGTGTTGTGCAGAGACTCAGGTGGGAGATCTGAGGTGAAAGAGAGAGAGAGCGGCTGAGGATGAAGGGACAGTGACACGGTCAGAGGGAGACAGAGAAAAAAAAAAAAAAAAGATGCAGAGGGAGAGAGCCGGAGCGACAGATTCAGAAAGAGAAAGAGGACGTGTGAGGATGAATTAAGCTTAGAGGGACAATAGAGAGAGAGAGAGAGAGAGAGAAGGCTGTGCTCTGGTTAAAAGCTGGAGATGTGACCAGTGACTAAAGTAGTCCAAAGCAAAGACCCCTGTCCAGATCTCCCCCTCCCTCCCTCCCCCTCTCCATCCCCGTTGCCCAGTAAGGCCACATTCCTCGGCCCCTTCACCACGGACGCCATAGTAACGGGGCCACAGCAGTGCCCAAGGCTTACACAGAGCTTATTCATGAATAGTCTATATACTGTATAGCAGTCTGTCGCTGAGAAAAAAATGCCCCTCTCTCTCTCTCTCTCTCTCTCTCCCTCCCACCCTCCTTTCCCCTCCTCTCTGCCAGCCTGCTTCTAGTTGACCTATTTCTCCCCCTCCTCCCCCCCCTTTTTCCCTCTCTCCCAAGTCACTGATGGAGCATCAAGTCCTTAATTCTCTCGCTACACTTATACGAGCACTTCTATGTGAGTTGGCTCTGTACGCTGTAAAAAAAAGAACTTTGCCAAATTGAATTAGTAATCGATGACCTTTTTTATGTAAGTGCCCTTTATGATAGCTGCTATCACCAGCTGATTGAGGAAATTAGCGATTCGGTCAATGCCAAATGCGGGAAAGATTTGCTGTCTCCTTTAGGTTGAGGACAGGAATTCCCCGGAATATTCTCTTGTGCACAGGAAGCGATGTAGTTTATGTTTTCCAGCGGAAAAAACACCAGCGGTTTGTAGTTCATTGAAGCACAGTTTGTGACCAGATAAAGTCGAAGGATTTTATGGAAGTGTAGCGCATAAAACGCGAGAGCGAAGACGATGCCAAAACATAAGAAAATAGAAATAAACAAAAGCTGTGTCGATTATAACTTTTAATACTAATGCATACATTTCGTCATGCTTTTGAAGACATTTATGGACACATCAAAACACGAGTTTGCACAAGACCACACTCCCTTTCCTCTCCTCTGATACTCAAACACACAAAGTATTAAAGCATACACTTGATCTGAAGAGCTTGAAGGAATCATGTAAACAAGTCCATAGCAGGAGCTTAATCCCTCCTTTGTGTCTGACTCGCATGGCGCAGGGCAGGAAGGCAAGACAGATGGATTGAAATGTCAGACTAGAGAAGAAAAGATGAATGATGAGGAGGAGGAGGAGGAGGAGGGAAGGATGGACGGAGGGACGACAGGAAAAGGTGTGAGATGACAAGTTGGCGGAGACGGATTTGGAAGGCGAGAGGCGACAAGCGGATGGGGTTCATCAGCATCGCGGAAACGAACCGTTGCGGCGCGTATCGGCGGCGGCGGCGGGGCTGTAAATCTGTGATTAAGACTTGACTCCTGTTAATGTACTGTACATGTCTGGGTGAGACGTACTGGGAATTACAGCGTCTCCTTGTTGAAGCAAAGCAGTGGTGAGCCGTGTGGTTAAGTGTAAGTGGTTTTATTAGAGGCAGACCCGGCCCCAGCATGATTCCTATCATCCTCTTAGGGTCTCTAATTCAATCCACCTCACGTCCCTCTAATTCACTTTCTATAGACACTAGCTGCACTCACCTGGCTGCTGCCCAGTGCACAGAAAGGTACACTTTGTATACACGGTAGGCCTGCAGGATCTGGAGAAGGACCATGCACCTTTTTAAAATATGAATTCTAAGTTTTCCATTTACTCACATAGTTGGGCATTTACTGCATCAACACATTAGTTAGCAAACATTTACCTATTTACATATCCAGCAGACACAGAGCAGCATTAGCATTCATTTGGAGTCTTGTTTTTAAGCCACCTGATGGATGTATATTCACTCTCTACTAGCTGCTTTCTCGTCCACTAACGTCTGAAGGAAATACCTGACTTTTTAGCTGCTAAATGCTCCACTATGTTCCCCTATGGTGCTGGGTGTACAGTGGATTTATTGAGATTTTTATGCTGAAAAAGGGCTAAATGCTGGAAAATAGGTCAATGAGACTGCAGTGACAGTGAAGCTAAATGGAGAGGTTGTGAACTATTAAACCAAAACAAAGAGCTGAAAGATGCTAAAATGCTCTATGAGCAATCCTTCTCACATTACTCGTCCCATTACATGTTCTAATTCAAGCCCTTTTTTTTATTTATATATATAAAACTATTGATTATTGCAGTTTAAATTGTATGTATTGTATGTAAGTATTTCAAGAACAAATCACACACTCCGTAGTGATCCTGTGTGTCTGGCATGGCAGTGTGCAGTAGTATAAAAGCGGCTGTATAAATAGAAATGTTTGACTCAGGTCTGGTTGATATAGTCATAACTTATCTCCATTGTGATGACAGTTCAGTACTTCCTGCTTTTTAGCTGCAGCAATGCACAATAAACCAAATCAACAGATGAAGTAATAATTAGAATAATTACCAGCTGTAGCTCTACTGCACTCAATAAGATAGAACAAATTACTTTGTTCTTTTTTTCTGTAATAAAAACAGTATGTTTTGAGATGACTTTATCTCTTTAGTTTGTGTGCACCCAACGTCTCCATTGATATCCTATCAATGAAGAGGTTGGGTGCACTGAATTATTTCTGTTTTAATGGAATTCACTTATTGCACTGTTGGGGTTTTTACCTTACAAAACCTATTCAACACAAATACCTTAATTTTCCATCTCACATTTTATTTCCTCCTAATCCACATGTTACATGTTGAAATTGTTGAAGGGTGCATTTATGTGTGTCTGTGTGACTGATGTGGTTAGGAATGCTTGGTCTTAAACTGATAAGAGAAACCATATCAGATAGATATCTCATGCCAAGGCCTCTGTGGCAAATAAATGTCTTATCCCTGATCATAAAACGTCCCTTGATCTGCAGGTCGCAGCCGACTGTCAACCTGGGACTTTCCTTTTGCATTCAGTAGCATTTGTAGTTAAATGAAATTTAAGACTTTATGACTGGGCAAAATCTTCTGCTGCTAGATAGGTCATTTTATATTGCGAGAAAAATATATATCACAATATTGCATGTCATCTGCTAATTCAATAAATAAATAGTCTTTAGAAAATAGTCCCATGGTTTTGCAAATTGTATAATATATTCTAGTGAATGATTACTTGATAAATGAAAAGTAGAGCTTACATTCAAAATGATCCAGTTTTCTGATAATTGAGTTAGTATGTGCTTGTTATTATTCATTTAGACTACGTAATGATGTATCACAATATCTCAATATTTGATTTCATAACACTATAATTCCATTGAAAGACGATAACCAAAACAGAGATTCAGACCTGATGCAAAAGAAAAAAGTCAAAGTGGTGTAGACGAGAATCCCTCCGTTGTTTAGCAGGTGTGGTTTCCTTTTAATCTGCTTTTAAGTGTTTGTCCTTCAGTCAGTAGCTTTTGAGGAGTTATGAGTGTCAAAACAAAGTCGGAGAGTGCTGCACTGTTGTGGAGGATAATCCCGAGCGCTCTTTAGAATTTGGCAAATGATGGCAGATTGATAATTAACCTTTACCACTTAGCTTCCTCCATCAGGAAGCAATATCTTTAGTTGTCAGTTCAGAGACATTCAAAGCACTCTGATGTAAATTAAAAGTATTTTTATTTAGGCATGAGGGACATATAAGTGTTCCGACTGAGGAGGTTTCGGCAGTCATTGTCACACACACACACACACACACGATCGTGTGCGATAATGAGGAAAACGTAATTTGATTTCACTGCCTTTCTCTAACTGCTCAAAGCTTAAATGGGACAGATTTACCCACAACATAATAGCAGGATTAGAGAAAGAGCTTTACGCAGAAAAAGCATTCTAGCTATTGTTGAATGTGTTGATCAGGAGATGAGTCACACTTCTTATTACGTTGTTGACCCACAAATGTTAACTCATAACTTCTCAGCAGTTGTGGTCCACTGTGGTAATGATATACATGCTGTGCCCCGTATTAACTTTGCATGTAGTTACACCTGAGTTTAAGGTAAAGCTTTTGTTCTAGTTTTAGTTTGTCAAGGTTAGAATTAGTTAAAGCTTTTGGTTTTGTAAGAGTTAAGTTAAGTTGGGAATGCAGTGGAGAGGATTAAGGTTAGGTTAGGTGAAGGAATGAAAAAAAAATGAATGCAGTCAGTAAAAGTCCTCACACGTGTTGTAAAGTGGCTTTCACCAGCTCTGCACTCTAAAACCCATTATTTCTAATGGACCAATATGCCCTGTTCAAAGAAAAGAGTGGGACCAGTGCTGCATCCATCTCGGTGTCCTCGTGCACAAAGTTAATCCTACTTCATCCTACTTTTGCACAAAACAATTCCATGTCAAGAAGAAATGGCAAAGGAATAAGTATAAAGGATCTGGAGGCAAAATTATAAGGATCACAACAGAATATTTATCTGTGGATGTAAAGGAATGTCGGCAGAAAAGCTTGTTTCTTATGTTGTACCAGGTGTGTGCAAAGAATAAAAAATGGAGATTAGCCATGACAAGTGAAGGTCATGCTTCTTCTGATTCAAGATAAGTGGTGATTGAGGTCAGGCCAACCATATCCTTTTTAAAGACACTTATTATAAACATATCACTGCTGTTGTTCCGTAAAAGCCTTGCAGATCAAACCTTCTTTTAAAGTCTTCTCATAGAAATTGAAGGAAGTCATGCTCCTTTGTGGGTTTTGAATATTCCCAGACGTCTGCTAGGAAATCATTTCAACTGGTGGATAAGTAAGAAAAAACTGCAGAGTCATAAGGGATTAAGTTAACCTCTTCTCAAAACTTTGACATTTTGGAGAACTGATGTGTGTCTGTGTCTTTTTGCGTCACTTCTCTATTGGTCGAGCCTCGTTCTTACTCCTCTCAGCACTTTTGTGTTGTTTTGGAAGCTTTATGTGTTACTGTTATTCAGCAGCTGCACTTAAGCCGATGACATTGTCTCTGTTTCTCTATCAAACATGTAGCACACAGCAGGAGATGTCAGACGCTATCTCCGCTGAAGGTTTTAAGATGTTTGTTTACTTCTGGCTATGCGACATTCACATTTAAAACCTCATCAAAAGATGTTTCTCAAGTCCGTAGAATACGGAACATTACTTAATTTAACATGGTATTATGATGCATTTCTCCTTTATCAAATGTTGCGCCCCCCCCCTGCGATTTTTAAAGTAGCGAGAAGCCATTTTGCAAATAGGATTTGATTTATTATTATAGCCCTACATGGTACCGAGGCGCTTGCAGGGTAAAGTCCATTTAAAGTCCGGTCCAAAAATGATTCAGAAACTTCTGATGTCTATATAAGTTCAGGGATGCAGCTCATAAAGGGGGCTTTAGACAAGCACGCACCATGATTCACTGGCCACCAGTGAGGTCATGTGGCAGTCATGTGACGCTGGCAAACGCTCAACAAGGAACACAGAATGAGAAACAGGGGGAAGGGGGGCCAAAATGGCTCAGTCACACACAGATGTGCACACGTGTACACACACACACACACACATGCAGAAGCACTGACAAAGTCTGGCGCACGCTGAGAGCTCGTTCTGCAAGTGGCCAATAAATTATGAATGATATCGTGCTATATATATATATATATATTTTTTTTTTTTTTTTTTTTTTTATCAGCGAGCCTAAGGACATGTAGGAACTGGAGTAGCAAAAAACACTTTGTTTCTCCAGCACCCGCTCTGTGTGTTGAGCATGGAGGTGAAACTCCACATGCATGCCTATCGCCTACATCACCATGTGTCCTCCAGTGTCTGCCGTGTATACGCAATTACAGCAATATGAGTGTGAATGTTTCTGTTGTGTAAAGACAAAAAGAGAGTGCATCCTTAGGTGTCTCTTAGGGGTTGTTGTCACACACACACACACACACACACACACACACACACACACACACACACACACACACACACACACACACACACACACACACACACACACACACACTTGGAGAGAGAGTGAAAAAGGAAGTGAGGGGAGGAAAAATGTACCTGCATAAGCTGAAGGCATAATAGCGAGGCAAACAGTTGCAGCGCTTGCAGAACGCTGCTGTCTGCACTGTTGAAAGAGGTTTGTAGTCTCTCTCTCTCTCTCTGGCTCTCTCTCTCTTTTTTTAATTATTATTTTTTTTTCTTTCTGCACATACACGCGCGTTTACTTAGACACACACTCTTCTTTTGAGCCCACTCATACCCGTTAGAACATTTGAACACTAGCCCTCGTGTAGGAGTGTGCTTCTGGCACAGAGTGTGAATGTGTGTGTGATTATGAGAGTGCGATAGAGCGAGACAGCAGGAGGATGTACTTGAGAGGGAGTGTAAGAGAATGAGTCTCTGCGCGTTTGTGGGTGAGGGGAAAGTGTTTGTGTTTGTGTGTGTGTGTGTGTGTGTGTGTGTGTGTGAGTGAGACAGTGTCTTCTGCACACAACAGAGAAATAAGGGGTGAAAAAGGAAGGAAAGAGCAAGAAAAGGCCTGTCTTCAGAAAGCATTGACAGGTTGACAGGTCTGCTGAGACGCGCAGAAACAAACACATAGAGACAGAGTGAGGGAGAAACAGAGGGGGAGAGAAACTGGGGGGAAGAGAGGGAGGGAAAGTAAAGCTTTACAAAAACTACACGCACAACATGGAGCTTGTACACAATATTATACTGTAACGCCGGTGCCCCAAATATGCAGCAGTTAAGTTTTTTTTTTCTTCATTCGCCCATAATCTTGTCATTTCCTTCCCTATGGTGTGTGTGTGGAAGTACGCGTAGGTCTGCGTGTTATACCAGAAAACTTAGCTGACAGTTCAACTGAAAATGCACAGACTTGGCATGAAAGAGAATTGCAGACAGAGACACAGAGAGAGAGAGAGAGAGAGAAAGCAACAAAGAGTCTGATACAAAAAAAAGAGGACAAACCGCGAATGAAAGACACAGGAGAGAGAAGAGACAAGGTTAGCGACTGGGATGGAAATAGAGTGCGTGTGTGGCTTTTCAGAACGGAAATAAAAAGATGCTTTATTGAGAGGGGAATTGCTTGTGAAAAGCGGGTATGGTGTAATATTGTCTGGTTCTCAAGCTTTGCATGAGTCCCAGAGCGGATCTACACAATACTGCAGTTTATTTCCGTGAGTCAGCAGCAAAATAAGCTTCCAGCTTTGCCCCCCTGTAGATGATTTTATTTTTATACATGGCTTGTCCCTGGATGACTCTGGAGAGCCATTTTCAAAACAGAAAAAGGGGGAAAAAAAGATAACAAATTGCAGAAATTAACTTGGATATTGGTAATTTTTTAGCTGACCCAGTAGAACAAGCTGTAAGTGAAAGATAACCCACATTATAAGTAGTTTATTCATCTATAGAGTAAGAGCCCCACTTGTTATTAGATCATTTACAGTGTAGGATTGTAGGATTAAACATTCTTGGAATTAGAATTGGAAGAAGAATTGGAATGGAATTATTGAAAACGAGGGCCCAACATTAGCTCTGACATCTCCACAGGCATCTCTGGCAGAAAGAAAGAGGTCAAAAAAAAGAGTTGAAGACGGTCAAAAGTGTTATGTTACCTTGACAAAACTTTGCAAAACGTTTCCATAGCAAGAGGGATGCACAGGAAGAAAAGAGCCATGACAGGAGCTTCTAAAAGGGCCTCAGTGTTTTTCTGGGACTCTATTGGAATGATAGGAGCGTTGAAAAGAAAGACTTGTCCCGGACACACTCAGGAATGAAGGGAGAGAGAGAGAAAGCATGTGTAGATAAAAGAGTGAGAGAGGGACATAGATGGACTTCGGCTGGTTGGAGCACAGAAGCTGGCGGAGAAGAGAGTGTGTGTGTGTGTGTGTGTGAAAGAGAGCGAGAAGGAAGGAGAGGGTTGAATACCAGCTATTGTCGGAATGCCGTAGCAACACGCGGCGAAGAGGAAGGGGGAGGTGTGTGTGTGCGTGTGTGTGTGTGTGTGTGTGTGTGTGTGCGTGTGCGTGGGTCAGTGGGTTTTACTCTGTTCAAGTTGCTCCTTGTCAGAGATGCGTCGCGTTCTCTGTCGGCAACCTAGCGACTGTGGGCTTAAATTATTAGCCAGTCTGGACACAGGCCTAAAACAATCCTGCAATTCATTTCAGACCGATGTATCAACACCCAGAGAGCTCAGTTAGTTTAGCGTCACTGCTGGGATTTGATGTCCCAACTCCCACCATTGTTACAAATGTAGTTAACCAACGTTGTAGTAGTATGTATGACAGCACAAAGAGTGCACATCCATGCTAGTGGGTCTGTTAGCCTGTACTGTCCAGCGGCAGTTTGAACGTGTAGCTTGTTAGCGTGCTAGCATTTGCTAATTAGCACAAAACACAAATGTACAGCTGAGGCTGATGGGAACGTCCAAACACAAACCTGATGATGACACTGGAGGAAAAGTTAAGGAATCACCAGTCATAACGGTTCATCCTCAAGGGGGCCATGGTTGTCTGTCCAAAATTTGGTGACAATCCTTCCAGTAGTTATCGAGAGATTTCGTTCAAAACCAAACATGCTAACCTCCTGGTGGCACGATAGTGGGAGTCGGGAGATCCTCTGGGGATCATGAATGTCTGATCAAGATTTGTTGGCAATCCAATAGTTGTTGAGATATATCAGTCTGGACCAAAGTGATGGGCGGACTGACCCACTTACGGACTAGAGTTACATCACCAGAGTGGCTACGAAAATAGACGCATCAGGATTTGTCATCCGTATGATTTCTGTCTGAATCTGATTCAACATAAGCTGCATTGAAAAATAACACTCTGAAAACTTTCTGTTGAATGTGTGAATAAATGCTTTTATTAGTCTTATTCATCCCAATGATCCTAATACGTTTTTCTTTTTTTCATTCTAGGATCCTGCTGGCATCTTTGAGCTGGTTGAGCTGGTGGGAAATGGCACCTATGGGCAGGTGTACAAGGTAAGAAACACGCGTAAACTGACTGTGATACACATATTCTGCCTTTGCGATAGCACGCTCCCCCTTCTTATCAGCTTTTGTTCAGCCCCTTCAAGTTGCCTGTACGGAATAAAGAATAAAAATGTGCTCCGTGACTGAAGGAAACAGAGAAGGCAGGAGATAAAGGCAGAGAGCGAGCTCGAGAGAAGTGGAGCGAATGTAAAAGAGACTTAAATGCAGAGAGGAGAAGCAGAAACTGGGGCACATTAAAGTGCTTTTAGGAGAATTTCCCTTACTCTTTTGTATTCACTTACACTCTACTTCCCTGCTGTATTTGCATCACTTTCTTTACCTCTGCGAGGGGTTTATCTTTGTTCCCATCTGGATTAGGTATTTTTTAGGGGGAAGTGTTTCACTGAGACACAGGAAGTGCTTGTGCTCAGTTGTTCTGAAGTTGTCACATAACTGTGGTTTGAGGTTTCTGCTGTCAGCTGGACTCAGCTGCTTCCCACTGTCGTTTAAATATTATCTCTCTGCCCATGTCGCCGTCTGAACTTCCTCTTCCCCCTATACGATGGCACGGCGCTCTCTGTTCTTCACTTCCTTTTTCCTGCTTTATCTTGGCAGGATGTGGCACCGGCATGTGACACTGTTGTTAAATCACCTCTAGCTGGAATAAACATGTTTGTTCAAATGAGAGAAAGTGAATGTATTTTGTGTAATAAGAGTTTGCCTTATTGAGCAGAGAGTGGAGAATAGCCGTTCTTACAGTTGATGGGACCAGACGAAAGGTCAGGTAGAGGTCAGATACACTTCTCCACGCTTCAAGAAACAATCTGACATCCTCACGTGTGTGTGTGTGTATGTAGGGAAAGAGGCGAGGAAAAAACACAAAAGGAATGGAGAACAGGAGAGTTATGTGTATCCATGTATTGCTGACTCTGCTGTCTTGGTAAAAGTCACGGCTCATTTACCGGCTGACATTCAGCCAGTCTGTTCCTATACATTACCGAGCTACAGAGAGCCTGTGGCAACAGCACCGGCCTGCTGGGTCTGCAGCCGATACAGCTGATCCACACTGGTTTGTGATTGGGTGTCGCACGGTGTATAAAACTCAACGGAGTCTATAGTGAAGTTGATTCTATTACTGCTTTGGTTTAGATCCAAAAGTGACATTTCAACTGTTTAATTGACCTGTCTATGAAGTTCTGAATGTGTGCAATATATTTTGGGAGCTTTTATGAGCCAAATTCACGAGACAATTCATTTTAAAATGTTCCTATTGGCCTACAATTCTCATTAAAAATGTATTGCACATCATAGGTGGAAACAGTAGAGCCTAGACGATTGGCAGAAAATGAAGCAGAAACTGTTTTTATAAGGAAAAATGCAACAAAATATTAATAATACATTCCAGCCTTTTGGTTGTGAGGATTTGCTGTTTTTTGTCCTTATGGGGAAATATATATTTGGCTTTTAGGTTGTTCGGACAAAACAAACACATCACCAAGATATTTTTTTTTTTTAAACTACTTCCAGACATTCTATAGAACACACGTCTATTTGAGTAAAATAATCAGCAGCGTATCGATAATGGTTGCAGCTCCTAATAGAAATGTAAATCTTCATATAACATATAGGCAGAAAACATGCTAAAATGCTTTTTAGTGCTTCGTTTTTTCAAATGTTGCCCCTTCAGTGTTGCAGACGTATATACAGATGTAAATTGGAACAGATTGGATTCATCCACGCAGATAAGGGGCAGAGTCACTCGAGTCAAAAACTGCCATCTATTTTAAATTCCTCATGCGGTCGAGGTAAGCCGTCTGATAGGGATCAGCTCCTTGTGAGCAGGTGAATCTCTGAGTCACTGAGATGATAAATTGACCTTCAGTCCGGTGTATTAGTGAGCTGGAATTGCTCCGCGTCTCTGAACCATTTTGAGACACGTGTCATATCAGAAAAATAACGCATAGGAATACCATACTGTATAAAAGCTTTGGACTATAGCATCCCCATATGGATCAACGAATGCTTGTCTGGGTTCTGCGGAGCGAAAACACAAGTGGACTTTGAATTTTTGCTCATATGTAAAGATCAGAGTCTGGCAGGCTGTAAACATGGTTTTAACCCAAAAAATATACTCAATTTGCTCTGTCGCCAGGGGCCTGCTTTGCTCTGATGTTTCTGTGATCATACAATGTAATTTAACTAGTTGTGACTTTATATTTTCTTCCACACCATAGTTTAGAAAATTGAGAATCTCTACACAACTTCTCTACCTTTTTGCCAAAATGTATGCAGATTAATAAATCATCCTAACTGCAACTTTACTGTTTTTTATTTGATTGAATCTGAATTATTTATTTCTATGGACACATTTAGGCTACCTTTGGGCCTTTTAAAACTTTAAAAGTAATTTTCTTTTTTTTTTTACTGTCTTTCAAATCAGATACTTCCTTTCCTGCAGCAAAAGCATGACTCTAAAACCAATCCCCCGCATTCTGCTGCAGTAGTTTCTACCTAAGTTTCCTCTATCTGAGTTTACACCCATGCATGCATGCATCCTATTGTGTGTGCATGTGTAGTAATGGCCAGCACAGTGTTTTATGTTGGTGTTGGAGGACCAGTAATGTGCCACATCGCTGCACTTCTGTCTGCGAGTGAGAGATAACAGGTTTATCAACCATTCCATTACTCCATCTAGTTAAATGATACAGATCTGCTCCACGGTGCTCCTTCCTCTCCGTCCACTTCTCTCTCTCTTCTCCTCTCTCATCACTCATGCACACACACACACACACACACACACACACACACACACACACACACACATCTCATCTCAATTAAAAAATGTCTCGAAAAGTTGTTTCCCGGGTTGTTGTTTTTTTGTTGCCGTTTCCCTGCCAGCTAAAAAAAATTGTTTGGCGAGGAGCAGTGATAGACGAGTAACCGCAGCGGAAAGACAATTTCTCCCTCTGTCTCCCTTTTTCTCATCTCACGTCTCCGTGGCGTTTGCGTTTCATTGTTTTTCCTCCTCTGTATTATCACCCGCGTCACAACTTCATCCCTCGCCTCTTCACATTTCTCTTATCAATATGTAATCACATTTTTCTTCTCGTTTCCTCTGTTATTTTGGGGGTGCTGAAGCTTCTCCGGTGGTCTGTACTTAAGCCTACAGTATGTGTGTGTATATATAGCTTCTACTGGCTGCTCTAAAAGGGCCATAAATAGAGAACACGGGTAATGCTGAATAATTAAACACATTCTCTCTCTCTCTCGCCACCTCTCTCCTTCCCTGTCATCTCTCTCCGTTTCTTGCCTTAGCTCCCTTTCTCTCCCTCTCCAACTGTTGTCACTCTCTGTCTCATCATCTCTCCCTCCATCACCCTCATGCCACGTCTCTCTTCCACTCTCATCTCTCCAGCCCTCTCTCTCTCTCTCTCTCTCTCTCTCTCATTCCCCTGCTCACTCTCTTTTTTTTATTTTTTATTTAATCATGCTTCTGAATCTGTACCCCACCCCCTCTTTCTCTCTTTCTTTCTGATGCTTGTGAATATTTGATGAGGCTTATGGGAATTACAGTTCTCCGAATTGAGGAAGCGCCTGCCACAGCAAAGGGGGCGGGAACTGGGGGGGGCCTTTCCTCGCCAACCATTGGCCAAAACTCTCCCTGACTGACTGGCTGACTGACGGAACGACTTATTGACTGACAGGCTTATTGATTGGCTAATTGATTGATCGCTGCTCCTCGTCATTCCCGCAGGAGAAGTCATTCTTCTCCGTGACGGACGCAAGGACAAGTTGGGATGGCGACTCATCATCATATCTCGATCAGAAGGACACAAACGCATCGTGAACCGTGACACACACAGTCCATCGGCTCATCTCCTCTTCTCCTCAAAAACATTTCCTGTTTTTGTGTGGGTTTGTGTCTGTGAATGTTGGTGCGCTGTTCTCACATGCACGTACTTTTGTCGCCGTGACTCTGCTGTCGCCATGCAGCGAAGGAGCAGAAGAGAGGAGAGAGGGGGGGAAAAAAAGAAAGGCAGCCAATCTTTTTCTTTCTGATGACAGAACACATCCACTCTGCTCCTCCTCGGGCAAAGTGCTTGACACACACTCTTTAAATATTCACTAGTTGCTGTGAGACACACACACACACACACACACACACACACACACACACACACACACACACACACACACACACACACACACACACACACACACACACACACACACACACACACACACACACAAGCGACGGTTGGGAACCTGGGCCGTATGGGCTTTTATATGCTCACCCACTGTGACAGCCGCTCTGCACAAAGAGCAGCTGTGTGCTTTCCATTTACTGCATTGGCGTGACGGTGTATAAACCAATGTGTGTGAACAAATGGTTTGACGGAGCATATGTGGTGTCATGCTCACATGTCGCTGTGTGTGTGTGTGTGTGTGTGTGTGTGTGTGTGTGTGAGAGTGTGAGAGTGTGTGAGTGTGAGTGTGTGAGTGTGTGTCATGAAGTCAGCAGTGAGGGCAGTGCGTGTGTGAGTGTAGCTCCTGAAAAGGTCATATCATGGGTTTTTCTTTAAAATTGATGAACATATGAGACCACAAAACGGAGGAATGTGCAGTTGTGTCCGATAATCTCGTTGCCGTAGCAATCTGGGGATGTAAACAAGAGACAGCATGTAGATTAGGATTAGGGCTCAAAGGAATGCTTTATTTTGTTCACCATCCACACCTCTATCTTTTGTCCTCTTCTTCTATATTTCTTTATCGCTTTTACCTGCATCGTCCCTTCCTGTTTTGCACCTCAACCAGCCTCTCCTCCTCCTCCTCCTCCTCCTCCTCCTCCTCCTCCCTCCTCCCTCCTCTGCCCTCTTAAGAACCGAATAAAACTTCAAAGTAGTTTTTTTTATCTTCCTTATCTGCTGGAAGTCATACTGCAAAGGACTGTGGGAGATTTTTTTCTCTTTGCATGCCCGCCACAGCTACACATGTAACTGCACACACACACACACACACACACACACACACACACACACACACACACACACACACACACACACACACACACACACACACACACACACACACACACACACACACACACACACACACACATTTCCACACACCTCAGAGAAGCAGCATGAAATGTGGAAGGCTGGCAGAGAGAGAGACCCTGAAAAAAAGGATGGAAGATGACGTCACGTATTCCTCTTTGTTTGATGTTCACGACTCCTCCAGCTAGTGTTTCTCAGCAGGAAAGGAGATCAAACAAGGAGGCATATACAGAGTGTGTCTCTTTTGAAAGAGAGGCATTGATCATACTCAAATGGTAACTCCACAAATCCCTGGTTGGCATCACATTTAGTACTGAATATTCTTACGTCTTGTATCATGTCTTTATCTGCACGATGCCATTTTTGTTTTAAACGTACGCCTATCTTCATGGGTTCATTGGACTTTTTGATCAGTTTGATGGATGCAGTCTGCGGTGCTGTTGAATTGCATTGTGCAGAGATGTGTTTCTCTTATATAGCATACCAAAATTAATATGAATGCGGTGGAAAATTATAAAAACGCCTGTCACTTCAACGCAAAACAGAGTCAACACATCTCTGAAACACTTTAATAAAGCAATTAAGGGAGTTAAGCAAAAATGAACTTTGGTTTAGGTGTTACAGACTCACAAGTCATGTCGTCATACTGTCAAGTTTTCTAATTCCCTTAACAAATGATTAGACATAAGACAACAATAAAGTGTATGATCTTTGACTAAGATATTCTTGTTAATGCGGACATGAATCTGAATCGTGATCATATTTATCTGCAGTAGATCCCAGCAGTTCACTTCTGCTTGACTGAGCCCAGATACAGTCACTGCTACTTTATATTGAAACATTTCCCCCCCGGAATGCAGTCCGTTGAGTCTCAGCATTGGCAACAAGGGTAGTACATTACTCATTTAAAAGCCTCTACTAGAAAATGTACAGGCCCGTTATGCTGCTTTGCTGTACCGGTAAATTGCAGTTAGCGTGATAATGTAAATGTATAAAGAATGTAGTCCTATATGGAAGCATTAGTGCTAATGGTGATGCTGTGCCAGAAGTCCCAGCTGGGATTTTTTTGCAGGTTATAAGGCTCCGATGTGGCATGTGTTCATCTGTGTGTTCATAAGTGTCTATATGTGTCTATATGTCTGCCTGACATATACAGTCACATCACCGGTGTAGGGGCAGCTGTTTACAGTCACTTAGTCATTGCAAGGACCGACGCACACTTCCATCTATTCAGTCCTTATGAATGAACTGTGAACCGTGACCGAGGTGGATGTTGCTTGTTACCGTGGGAACAGCAGATGTGCTCGTTCCACACCACATGCAGCGATACACACACACACACACACACACACACACACACACACACACACACTCACACTCACTCACACCTGGCAGTGTGTTCATTAGCCTACATCCTCTCTTTCTGTCTCTGTCTTCCCCAAGGCCATACGCCCCACTTACCCACAATGCACCCCTGCCACCCAGACCAGGGTCAATTAGCCATGCCTGATGTCAATAGCAATCTCTCGTTCTCTCTTCTTCTCTCATTGTCTCTCTCTCTCTCTCTCTCTCAACAGTGTTTTCCAGTCCGATGCCTCTTTAATTAATAGTGTTCACCGTACAGATCTATCTAGCCGGGGTTTCTCCTTCAACAGTATAAATTAGTGCTCATCAATAGTTAAGTCAATAACCTATACCAGCTTTGACTCTCTCTATTATTCTCTCTTCACCTTACTCCTATTAATGTGTTTTTTCTTTCACAGCCTGTAGCTCCTCATTTTTTATTTTGCTTCCCTGCCTTCCTTCATCTGAGCGCCTTCTTTTATTCATGTTTTTCTGCCTCGCCTTTGCTCAGCTGTTTCTTCCTCCCTCACCTCCAAACTGTATACCGTAAATCAGCTCGGCTGTTCGCTTGACCTCCAGAGCTGTCGGAGCGTAACGGCGATCTGCTGAACCTGCTGCTTTTCCTCCTCGATGCAACCCTCCTCCTCCTCCTCCTCCTCCTCTGTGGTGTTGCCCCTCGCCCGAGCACGCTCTCCGACTCTCCTCCTCTGTCTTATCCTCCTTGTCGTGTTGTGTCGGCAGATGTTGAAACATCAGGGGGACTGTTTCTTTCTCTGTTTGACATGACCGAAGACGTTCAGGCGGTTTGTTTTGAAACGAGAGAGATTAGTGAATGAGTGGGCAGGTCAGTTGCGAACGGAGTGATTCAGTCAGTAAGTGCATTAGTGACTTAACCTGTGTAAATGAGCCTGTGAATCAATGAGGTAATATGTTAGTTTGTGGGAGAGCTGTTGTGATGGGATAGAGTTAACAGTTTTTTCAGAGGGTCACGCAGCTGTTTACATAGATCCCAGCAACATCATCAAGCTGGGAAAAGCAATGTGTGTGTTCAGTTCATCTGTTTCTTTGTGAGTTTGTGTTTTCAGTTAATCTGGGTCAGCCTCAAATGCCTACTATAAATAAGCCGTGGACACACACACACACACACACACACACACACACACACACACACACACACACACACACACACACACACACACACACACACACACACAAATGTCCATCCGGCGAGTGGTTATCCTGTTAGGGGATGATTTATTTCCATCACAACAGAGGATGTATAATGATGAGGACAAGCTTTTTACCGTTTCCTGACCTCAGATATCCGCACACACACACACACACACACACACACACACACACACACACACACACACACACACACACACACACACACACACACACACACACACACACACACAACACGTGCATACACGGACCCGCAGATCCTCTTTACATGTATGACATTAAAATAAGTCATATTTCTGGTTCCGAGACGATGGACTTACCCAGCTTTGTGTGTTCGCCCTGTCTCTTTTTTTTTTTAAGCACCATCACGACACCGTGGGGACTGACAGATGTGCTTTTGTTGCTTGTGATCAAATGTGTGTGTGTGTGTGTGTGTGTGTGTGTGTGTGTGTGTGTGTGTGTGTGTGTGTGTGTGTGTGTGTGTGTGTGTGTGTGTGTGTGTGTGTGTGTGTGTGTGTGTGTGTGTGTGTGTTTGCAGCCTAATGTTTCTCTTATTTAAACCGTTTTGGGTTCCTGCAGTAGTGATTATTTAGCACTGCGCCAAATCCCTTCCCTGACCCCAGATTAGTCTGTATCTCGTACATTTGTGTGTCCGCTGGCTTCTTAATTAGCTCGTTGTACTTTTGAGCGAGCAGGTTAATGAACGGCTATATTTCAGACCGCTGATAGATTATTTCAATAATCGCTTAAGTCGATATCACCGGTTCATTCGGAGTGGAATCAACACGCTGTCGCAAGATTCAGCATCTTCTCCCCCCCCTCTTACTCGTCAATAAAAGCCCTCCGGACTATTCTACAGATCATTGCTCTCATCTCTCTCCCTCTCATCTTTCTTTTTTTTTTTTTTTCCTTCCTTTACTACCTCCTACTCCTGCAAACCCTCTGCTTTTATACGTTTCCCTCGTCCTCACTGGCTCGCTATATATCGCCTCTCCTTTTAAATATATATCTTCCTGTCTCAATCCGTTTACTCCCCCTCTCTCCTGCTTTCTCATGTGTGAGTGTGAGAGCAGCCTCGGGGTGCTTCTATATTTCCCGGGCAGTGCAGTAGTAGATTGGAACGGAGGCCTTTGTCACTTTTATTTACTGCCTCACTGACTCCACAACAGCGCGTGCGCCCGTTTGTCTGTGTGTGTGTGTGTGTGTGTGTGTGTGTGTGTGTGTGTGTGTGTGTGTGTGTGTGTGTGTGTGTGTGTGCGTGTGCGTGTGTGTGAGCACGAGTGAATGCGGAATGACTGCAGGTGTTTGAACTGCAATGAGGTGTGTCTGGTCGTATTGCCCCCTTATTTCTTTGGGCTCCTTTGAGCAGAACCGTGTTGGTATCGTTTGTTAGTCGAAAGTAGCTTTAATTCTTCATCGCAGCTGCTAAGCATGCTGGGAGTAGAACAAGTGGGTGTTGATTGGCGGGTACAGACTGAAACACAGGTTGTCTGAAATCCTTCAACCCTAACACAACTAGCCTGAACTACAGTTGGATGTGTGTGTGAGAGTGTGTGACAGCAGTGGATGATCTCCCTCGAGGACCTGCCTGTCTGGGAGAGACAGACAGAAGTATAAATGTATAGATTGAAAGCCCACAGGCATGGCCGTCTTTTCCCTGTGCTGCTGTTACCATGCTGACAGGCCAAATGCCAGGAAAGCAGTCTCAGATGCCATTCAGTCAATTTTTTCCTTATGTTTGTGTATGTTTGTGTTCGTGTACATGGATAAGCATGACGGCGGATTAGGATTATGGTGTGACCCATTTCTTTCTTAACAAAGTGTTGGGAACACAGTTTGGCAATCTGTTCCTAGTTTAATGAGTGTGCGTGTGCATTCAAATGCTTTAGAATGTACAGTATGTTTGATCTTGTCTTCTTGTATGTTTTGCAAGCATGAAGCACAAAGACGACCGATGCAGGTGGGAAGAAAAAATGGTTGCAATTTACTGAGCCTTTGAAAAGGTAAAAAAATGAAGACTTATATTTAGAGGCCCATGCTAATGCTAAATCGAATAATATGCATTCCTTTACATCATTGGAGAATACATATCTGAAGTTGGCTTCTGTAAAGAATTGTGAGCTAAATCGAGAATAAAAACCTAGTGACAAATTATCAGCAAACATGGCGCTGTAATGAGAAAAAAACAAGTTTGGTTGCTGCTTGAACACAGCAGGAAGAGCAGGTTTCCATTTCAACCAGGAAAAAGTTTAGCAGCTGCTGCGAGCCACCCAGATTGACTCATCTCATCACATGATCAAGTGAGTTAGTAGATGAATGTCTAAGTAACAACCACAGTTATTAGATATATGGCCATTGTTGTGTGAATATATGTATATACAAATAGGTTGACCTCACATTTATATAAGAAATGAAAGTGTAGGAAGTGTCAGAAACCATGTAGAACAAACGGTCTGCATCACAATGATGAGAAAAAAACGAAAGTTGAACATAAAACTTTAACTTCTTAATTAAGTTTAAAGTTTCCGCAAGCTGCTTAGTGAAATTAGTAAAAAAAAACAATGGATGTCTAGAAAGTTGGAAATCAATCTTAATATGGTGGGCTTTAAAAATGTCCCCCACTAATGAGATTCGTAGTTAATGAGCTAAAACGTGCATAACCACCGGTGAAGGTGTTTAAATTCTGCTTTGTGTAAAGGATAAGCTTGAACTCCATTACGGACCTATTTTTAAATCAGAGCGCTCATTCACTCGGCCATTTTAGGGTAAAATCAGGAAGGTTTCCTCTGACCTTGCAGCTTGGTCACACGGCGAGCACAAACTGAGGACAGATGCACGGTGAAATCCAGCTCTCCCTGAACTACTCCCTCGTCTCTCAATCGGTCCTCCCTTCTCTCTCCCCCTCCCTCCTTTCCTCACCCAATCGCTTCTTCTCAATAAATACTCTCCCAAATCAGGACAATCGTCTCTTATTCCCTGTATCCTCCCTCTCTTTGTACGCGCGTGTGTGACAGTGTACATTTGTGTGTGTGTGTGTGTGTGTGTGTGTGTGTATGCTTAAGTGTCGTGCCCACTGTACTCTGGCCAGCCAAGACTGTTGCTAGGCTACGACAGGAAGTGTCCTGCATAGTAAATGTGTCCAAAGGGGGGGGTCTGTGTAATTGACTTGGCAAGGGCATAGACATACACACAAACAAACAAAATACACACAAGCTACATACGCGTTTCTTACTCGCTCACACACAAAATATTCACACAGAGAAGCGTTGGATGCCACGATATCCACCAGCAGGTTGTATTAAGGCAGCGGAGAGCAGTTTGGTCTCGCCTCACTGAAGCTGCAAGCTGAGAAGGATGAAGAGACGCTTCCCTCTGCAGCCTGTGGGGCTCACAACCTCCCTCTTCCTCATCCTAAAACACACGCATATACATAGAATCCTTTGCGTACCAAGTACTATACTGGTGTTTTACTGTTGCTTGGCAGGTGTAATCGATCTTAATTATGTGTTGATGATAATTACTGGAATAGGCATACTTTGTGTCAGTCTGGCGGTGACGGTGACGGTGCACATGGAAGTCGACAGATGAGATGAGATAGCGCCGTCGTATTGGATCTGAAATCTGTTTCGCATCTCTAGATATCTTTGCAGTTTGGTTTTATATAGACAACATGAGTGGTTTTCATTACTCACAGCAGACAGCACCACAGTTGAGGAATTTGAACGTGCTGAAAAAGGGTCTTGGATGCGATTAGTGTGTAGTTACTTTTCAAAGCTCGGGTGCCTTTAAGATAAAGGACTCAAATTACGTGATGCTTCTTTTTATACAGTACACATAAGTATTTAAACAAGTCCTGAAATGATAATCTGATTTATAGAAAATGAATCAGGAGGAATTTAGCCAGTTTTTCAGCGACTAGTTGTACAAATGTTGGTGTTGATAGGGAGTTTGACAAAACAAGCAACTTTAAGATGTTATCTTAGGCTCTGGGAACTTGCAATGAGCATTTTACAGGATTTTTTTTGACATTTAAAAGGCAAAAATAATCACCAACTATTTTGAGAATGAATGAATCATCAAGTAAATCCCAAATATTCCAGCCTCTCGCTCGTTGAGATTTTCAGCTTTTCTCTGTCTTATGGGATAACCAGTTGAATATACTTTGGGTTTGGTTGTTAGTCGGACAAAAATAATCAATAATGAAAATAATTATTATTTTCAGCTCAAATCAGATGGTTTATGATCAGTTCTCACTTAAGAAATGAATCAATACTTGTATGACACAATCAAGGAAAATTTGACATTTGACATAATTGCATGAAATTGTAGGTGTTTGAGATATTGTGTTCACCTTCTGTTTCTCGGCCTTTAATCAACACGTCTCCCTCGCCATCGATCGTCACATGATGCTGGGACAGAGTAAACGGAAGCATTATTGCCCCTGAATTATTTAAAATCTTATCAGCAGATTTAAACATCACACACAATAAATGAAGATTGAGGGATTTATAGACTTTTACCTTTTTGTTTCTAGTGAAAGAGAATGCAATCCCAAACATGACATAGTATAAACAGGTACAGCAAATGAAGCTAAATTAATGTAAATAATCCTGGTTTATAAAAGCACATTCCTATTTCGTTGGGCTGAAGACCTACACTCCATTTCCATACAGGAGTTTAGAAACACTGACCTGCAGGGAGGATGCCAAGTAATGACTCCTCCATGATGCGGCCGCCCGAAGGCTGATTGGAGATCAGTTCGGTATCAGTTGGCTGTCTCCATCACAGCACGGCCATCCAAGCGGAACCAACATAGTCAATTTGGTCTGTTATCGCTCAAACACACCTGGCCTGTCAGCATCACAGCCGCGTGTGTGTGCATGTGTGTGTGCATGTGTGTGTGTGTGTGTGTGTGTGTGTGTGTGAGAGACAGATGTTTTGCTGTCATATTTGGTCAAAATACTTTTACAGGATTAAAGAGGGGAAAATGGTGGATTGGGAACGTGTGAGATAATTACTTAGGCCTCATTTGAAATGTCTCTGTGATGATTTAAGTTTAATTTAAGTATAATGACAGATGGGAAGTATTAGATTAAAGCATTTAAGTATTCATTATGTGTGTTAGTTTTACTTTTTTTTACCCTTTGTCAGTGCGTTGTCGTTTTTTTTTTCGCAGAAGGCGCGAGATGCATAAGCAGAAGCTAAGCTAAAGGGTTGCAGGGACTCCTCGGTTTGTGTCATATTTAATCGTCGACGCTCAAAACTGAACGCTGTTTCGTTGGCATTAGCGTTCAGCTCGGTCATGTTCATTCAGGACTCGCTTTTGTACAGGCTGCTGGTCCGGGTTGCTGAGGCATGAGAGAGGAGGAGACAGAGAATACAAGGGACGGGGAAAAAGTAGGCGAGATATCTAGAGGGAGGAGGGCAGAAATAATGAGAGGCATAAAGAGGAGATTGTGAGAAGTTAAGAGGGTTAGATAATGAGAGAGAGAGAGAAAATCGGAGGGATAAAAGAGTGAGGCAGGGAAAGAGAGAGAGAGGGAGAGAGTGAGAGAGAGGGAGAATTCAGATCTAGGTCAGAGAGGCATAGCAGTTAACAAACGAATGGAGGGAGGGATGAACAGGCCTGTGAGGCTCGAAATCTCCTCAGTCTGAATGAAACGGATCACCGAGAGAGTGGGACATTCTTAGGAGAAAGAAGGACATGAAGGAAGCTGAAAATAAACAATTCTAATGCTGTTGTTTTTTTTAATTATTTGTCATTCTCAAGGCTTCATCAAATATTTGTTTTCATTTTTGACTAATGGCATTTTAAGAAATGCACCTATTTGCTTTCTTGTTGAGCATTTGATGAGAAGATTGATTTCACTCTCGCGTCCGTGCATTAACTGTAGAGACTGAGTCGGGAGGCAATTAGCTTAGCTTAGCATAGCGTAAAACTGAAAGCATGGGGGAACAGATAGCTAGCTACGTTGGGTTTGTCCAAAGGTATAAAAAAAATCTGGCTTCCAAAACCTCCACCAATTAAAAATGCTGTCAGTTATTTTATTTCTTTCAACTGTACACAAACAGGAACGACAGGAAACACAAGTTGTGGTTTTACCTGTAGTTACACGCTACTATGTTTCTTCATGGAGTCTTGTTGTCACCATGAGATTCTTAAGCAACCACAGAAATGCTGTTTTTTTATTTTTTATTATTTGTCATTCTCAAGGCTTCATCAAATATTTGTTTTCATTTTTGACTAATGGAATTTTAAGAAATGCACCTATTTGCTTTCTTGTTGAGCATTTGATGAGAAGATTGATTTCACTCTCGCGTCCGTGCATTAACTGTAGAGACTGAGTCAGGAGGCAATTAGCTTAGCTTAGCATAGCGTAAAACTGAAAGCATGGGGGAACAGATAGCTAGCTACGTTGGGTTTGTCCAAAGGTATAAAAAAATCTGGCTTCCAAAACCTCCACCAATTAAAAATGCTGTCAGTTATTTTATTTCTTTCAACTGTACACAAACAGGAACGACAGGAAACACAAGTTGTGGTTTTACCTGTAGTTACACGCTACTATGTTTCTTCATGGAGTCTTGTTGTCACCATGAGATTCTTAAGCAACCACAGAAAACACAGAAGAGTTGGTCAGATGGGTAAACTGTTATTTGTGTTTATTGTCGAGCTTCTGAGCTGATAGGCATATTTAAAAAATGTAAAGCCAGGCTAGCTGTTCCCCCATGCTTCAAGTCTTTACGCTAAAGTAAATTAAAGTAAACTAAGCTAATCTAGGCTAACCGCCTCCTGGCTCATCTCCAAGCACACCAACGTGAGTGGTATTGTTCTTCGAATCAATAAAATCTTTGCAAGAAAGCAAATTATTACTCGCCAAAGCTATTACTTTAATCTGTCAATCATTTCGTCAATCACTGAATGGATAACTTGGTCTAGAATGTTGGACAACATTGTAAAATCCCTCTCACAAGATCACAGGGCTTAAGTTAACGTCTTTAAAATGCTTGTTTTGTGCGACAAACTGTCCAAACCCCAAATTCATTCAATTTGCAAAGATATGAAACAGGGCAAAAAACAAAAATCCTCACATTACAGATGCTGGAATTTGTGAGTATTTGGCATTTTAGCTTGATAAATGACTGTTGCTGAGACAATTAACTGACTGATTGGTTTCAGCACTAATCATTTTATCATTTGTCGTCCTCTCTTGTTTTTCGTATCATTGACATTTATCTTCAAGACTTGTTTTGGTATCTTCGTTACACACATTATCCTTTAAACTGCTTACATTCATATAATCCAAAGACCCGCCCCCATCCCTTCCTTTGATTTTGCAAATAAATGAACGGGGCGAGGACAGAGAAAGAGCGAAAGATGAACAGACAGCGCTAATTCCTTTCTGTTGCTCCTTTCGCACTCGGCCATTTAATAAAGCTGGGTGGCATTACTCGCCGCTCTAGGAAGGAAGGAGAGATGGAGGAAGGGAGGTTGTCATGTGTCTGAGAGTAATGAATCTTTATCCAGCTCTGATGATGTTCACGTCCAAAATCTATTGGACATATTCACTCTCTCGCTGTCTCCGTCATTTTCTAACTCCTTCAGTCTTTTTTTCTCCACTCCTCTTCATGTCTCTGTGTGCACATGTGGGTGTCTCAGCAAGTAGTGGAGAAAAAGAGAGACCTTTTTTGAATTTCTGTCTGTAAGTTTCTGATTTGTAAGTGGCTGTAATTCCTTTGTTGGTCTCCAACAAAGCCGGTCCTTGTGCTCGTGGAATTGGGGCAGTCTGATCCTAATGAGAAATCCCTCTTCAATCTTTCCAGCTCTTTTACTCTCACAGAAGCTGGACTCTCTATGTGTGTGTGCGTGTGTGTGTGTGTGTGTGTGTGTGTGTGTGTGTGTGTGTGTGAGTGAGTGTGTAAGTGAGTGTGTAAGTGAGTGTGTGAGAAAGAAAGAGAGACTGATCACAGTGTTCAACCATACAGTGGTGCTTAGTTTGCATTGTGCATTGCCGGATTGTGACTCAATGAATTATCATATTAAATCCCTAACTTTCATTTAGCAATAAATCAGCAAGTTTTAAAGTTTTTTTTCTTTTTATTGAAGAGGGGCTGTATAATGAGAAATTTAATTCATGGCCCATTCAGGGACCTCAGCTGATGTTAACATATTGCCAGTCATCCTGTGGGAACCCACCAAATGTACAAACTCTACAAATAAGAGTTTTCTTCTTATTTGCTGCACTGAGAACATAATTGTTTCTTCAAATTAAAACAAATTGTGGTGACTTTTCAATGCACGTAAAGCAGTTTTATTGCAAAATGATAAGTGAATATACCTGTAATATTGTTTTTTTTCTTGTTCTTTACTTTGGAGTTTGATCCCTCAGTCTAAACACCAGCGGACTTAATAAGCCAAAACATCTCTTTTTGTCCCTAATAGAGATGTGAATAAAATCATTATATTGACCGCGAAACAATTTTGCTTCTTTATAAAACTAGAGTGTAAAGAAACAAGAAAACTATTGAGCTGCCTATATTATTTTGCAGTTAAAACTCTCAAACTATTCATCAAGTAAAGTGAGTTTTGGTGAGCCTGTGGGTACAATTGATCTGTTAAAATGACAATGACTATAGATTGTGAAGCAGAATGACTAATGACCAGTGGCAGGGTGCTACTGTAAAATTACACCTGTAAAGAAGTTACAAAAACAAGCAAACCGTCAACTTTTTCACCATAATATACAGTACTACTGCTCTTATTCTAGCATTCCGAGCCTCTGTTTTGGCTGTAGGCCTCACTATCAGAATGGCCCTTTGATTAAAAGCCCTCAGGAGGCGTTTTAGAGCCAGACCCTTAATGCCATCTGGTTTATACTGTAACAGTTCCACCAAGAAAACAGTCCTGCTCTTGTTGTGTGTGTGTGTGTGTGTGTGTGTGTGTGTGTGTGTGTGTGTGTGTGTGTGTGTGTGTGTGTGTGTGTGTGTGTGTGTGTGTGTGTGTGTGTGTGTGTGTGTGTGTGTGTGTGTGTGTGTGTGTGTGTGTGTGTGTGTGTGTGTGTGTGTGTGTATTCTTGACTATGTGTGGATGTATTTGTTTGTTTGGGCCACTGCTGCTAAGCCGTTCTGCTCAGACTGTAACATGCTAATCAGTCGATTCCAGACAGGTGGAAGTAATAGCCGTCAGTGGTTTGGGCGTCTCTAGCCCTGTTAGCTTCATTAGCTAATCACAGGCACAGATGCTCTGTTGCAAACGAACCACTTGGGTCTTCCATTGGCCCCTCAGCTTCCAATCACCCGGCTCCTCGTCTTCCAGCTCCCCCAGGCATCTGCCTAGCCTCGATTATTACACAACACAGCCAAGTCTGTAGGTTGGTATCTGTCTTTGTTTCTCCATCGTGGGCTATTTGTGAGACACTGTCAGCAGTGTTTTGGACTACAATCTCCCATTTGTACTGTTACATTGGATTGGACTGATGTTGCCACCGCATGTCAAATCACAGTGACATATCGGGGTATCATGTTGACCAAGCAGTCTGACGCAACTGCTGTCACGGCCTTGAATCTGGTCAGGGGTCACCAGATTTCTGTTTCGAGAAAATACTTGGTTTGAAATCGAGGGGCTTTAGCTGCAACAGAAACATTAATAACTGTTGTAGTTGTTGTCTGTTGTTAGTATTTGTATTTAATAGCAGTTAACCATCCGTTTTGGTTGTTATCTGACACTTTTTGCACTGTTTACATTTTGGATTGAGAAAATTATGTTTAAGTAATCTTAGAAAAGTCAAGGTCGCATATTGTAATATTGCTTATTAGACTGGATCACCGTTGTTGAGTCATGTTTACTATGGTTTTTTTTATGCAGTATTTAACTGATATTTGCACTGATGTACTCCAATTTCCTCCTTTTCTTTACAGAAAACTATAGACTGTTAAATATCTCGTCTTTCTTCTTCCTTGACTCTCTCTTCGCTCTTTTCATTTTTGTCTCCCTGTGATTCTGACCGTCCGTTTCCTCTCCTCCTTTCCCCAGGGTCGCCATGTCAAGACAGGGCAGCTGGCAGCCATCAAGGTCATGGATGTCACGGGGGTAAGACACACAAACACACACCTACACTTGTGTGCTGACTGCACGAGCACACACACACACACACACACACACACACACACACACACACACACACACACACACACACACACACACACACACACACACACCACGTACCCACGCAGGGCCAATCATCTCAAGTGATTATACCACCGCTGTCGACCGTGTCATCTAATTATGAGCTATGAGTCAGTCATTGTGTGTGTGTGTGTGTGTGTGTGTGATGTGGCAGAGAGGAAACGAGGACAGGCCTATTGCCATGGTAATATTAGCTGGAGGTATTAGGACAGCAGTGTAGTCTCAGGCGTGTCTGTAAAGAAGGAGAGAATCTCTGTTCTCGTTCTATTTAGAGATCCTCTCACTCTACGCCTCGCTGTCAGCACTGCAGGAATGAAGCAGCAAAGGAACTGATGAATGAACAGAAACATGAATGACTGAATAAGGAAATGAACATATGCAGGTGTATGAAGATGAAGGATCTAATTAGTGTGAGAAAGAAAGTATGAATAATAAACAAATACCGTATTTTCCGCACTATAAGGCGCACTTAAAAGCCTTTAATTTTCTCAAAAAACGACAGTGCGCCTTATAATCCGGAGCGCTTTATATATGGATTAATTCTGGTTGTGCTTACTGACCTCGAAGCGGTTTTGTGTGGTACACGGCGCTCTGTCAAAATGTTTTAGTACGACTTTGGTAAACTACAAAGCCGCACCGCAGCAGCATTACGGCTACCGTAGTCAGGAGCGTCGCGGAGTAATACATACTGTGCTTCACCATAATATTACAGTGTGTGTGTATAAGGACCCCAAAATGGCACCTGTCAAGAGACACGCTTACGACGCGGACTTCAAACTCAAGGCTATCAGTCACGCAGGAGAACATGGGAATAGAGCAGCTGCGAGAGAATTCAACGTTAATGAATCAATGGTACGGAAGTGGAGGAAGTTTGACTGACTGACTGTTTTGTTTCGCTTAATGCGCCTTATATATGAAAAAAGATCGAAAATAGACCATTCATTGACAGTGCGCCTTATAATCCAGTGCGCCCTATAGTGCGGAAAATACGGTAAATGGAACTGTGTATGAATGGTTGAGCATGAATAAACCTGTAAAAAACAAACGACTGTATTAATTGATGATTGACAATGAAATGAAGGGCAAACACAAAATCAGCTTACTAGAATTACTAGTAAGTAACCAACTGCCACCACAACAACTTGTTTCAAACAACTGCTTTTGGCTCCATGGCAGTAAACCCCCCCCTAAAAACGAAAGTAATTAAAAAGTAATGCTATTTGTGGATAATTTAGGGAACCCAGATGTCTGCTCTGCAACAACAGTTTGTTTTTTTAAGAATTTAAATGGATTCCAAAATGCAAATCCATCAACAACTCCATTTCTTTTTGCTCCATCACCATCCTATTGATATGTTTGACGGGTCACAAATAGAGGTCGCGGTTTAATGCCTGTGGATATCTCTTTTCTCCTGTGTGTGCCAGGATGAGGAAGAGGAGATTAAAGCAGAGATTAACATGCTGAAGAAGTACAGTCACCATCGGAACATCGCCACCTACTACGGAGCCTTCATCAAGAAAAACCCCCCTGGCATAGATGACCAGCTATGGGTACGCCATTATCTTTGTTTGTTTGTGCATGTTTTTTTTCCAGCATCTTTGCAACTCAATGCGTTTTTGTGTTCGTGTGGAAGTGTAGATGTCTGTAGCCTCGAAGAGAACCACAGAGCAGAAAGATGGGACTTTCCATTTTTCACTGTTACATTTATGTGAAAGAACTGAGTGTGTAGTTAGTTCACGCACGCAGTGACTGCAGATTTGTGTGCATTGGAAAATGTATATATACTTAACGTGTGTGTGTGAAAGTTATAAAGTATATGATTTATTGTGTGGCTGGCTGGCTGCTGCAATAAATCATGTGTTAACGGGATCTAAGGGAGCTCTCTCTTCTCTGATCCTGGAGCATTCATCACACAACAATTGGAGGACACATAGACACACATATGCATATACTCAGAGCGGCCAGATCTACTGCCTGCATAATTCCTCCCGACTCAACAGCTGCCTGTTTTACATACGTGTGTGTGTGTGTGTGTGTGTGTGTGTGTGTGTGTGTGTGTGTGTGTGTGTGTGTGTGTGTGTGTGTGTGTGTGTGTGTGTGTGTGTGTGTGTGTGTGTGTGTGTGTGTGTGTGTGTGTGTGTGTGTGTGTGTGTGTGCAAATAGGTGCACGAGCTGTATGTCTGTTCGCTTTGACATGTGTCCCCTTATGTTTATGCATATAAGAGTGTGTTACTTTTGTCCTTGCGTGTCTGAGTACACATGCACGGGCTGGATGAGAGGGTCGGCCATTACTCACCAACTTCCTGTTATCCAGAGTGATGATGAGAGGAGCTTGAAGCAGGGCCAGAACTGACCAGCCGAAATTTTGCCTGCAAATCTCCTCCAATGTTAAAAGAGAGGAGAGGAGAGGAGAGGAGAGGATGAAGGCATGAGGCAGATCAGGATGGAGAGAGGAAAGAGGGTTGGACAGAATGGACACATTGTGTTTGGGTCGAGAGATTCAAGACTTCATTTATTCATGTGATCTCATGACCCGGTTGAGTCAGTTTATGCAGTAGTTTGTGCGGTCGCTGTGGGGCGTGTGACAAAGAAAGAGTCTGTAACATGGCTGTCTTCACGTGTTTTGCTCTCTGTATATTAGTGATGCCATTACAGTAATGTGATTATGGGTTCTGCTTATATTCCTCATAATGTGCATCATGTTGAAAGAAAGAAAGCACTTTTTAATTCTGTGCACATGTGTTAGGAGTGGCCTATAAATATATGAATATATCATAAGGGATATATATGTATATATAAGAGACTGTTAGCGTGACTTTTGGTAATTAAGAGCCTGACCGACACTGGATTTTTGAGCCTGGTAACAATATCAGTATTTGGGAATATTAAAAATCCAACAACAATATATCTGACAGATTTTTTTTTTCATAAAAATATCTCAATTAATATTACAGTTGAACAATAAAGTTTCATATTATTAAATGCAATGATTTAAGTGATTTTCCACAGGTATTGACAGACATTCTTCACATTTCTTTACTAATTTTCTGATGTTTTGTATACCAAACGATGAATAAACTACCCAAGAAAAAATTGTTAGATTAATCATTAATTCAGCTCTGCTTTTTGAAGATGACAGTGATGGTAGATGTAACAACTATTACATTTTAATTTTTATTATATTTATTCAAATTTAAACAATAAAAACAAAAAAAAAAATAGCAAACTTTAATAATGAAAAAATAAAGCCAAATGAACACAAAATGCTGAAAACAAAACATTGTCTCTAGTATGACTAGGCACAAGGCAAAAAAAGAGAAATGTATCTGGAAAAGATTAATAAACAAGTGAGATTATTTGACTAGCTCGCTGGTTATCTCCATAAATTGCTTTATGGGAGTTAATGGCTTGTTTGGAACAGATCCCAGGACAGATTACTCTCTTCTGCAGAACAGTCAATAATCAACCTTGTATGCGTTTAGCTGGTGATGGAATTCTGTGGAGCCGGATCGGTGACAGACTTGATCAAGAACACCAAGGGCAACTCTCTGAAAGAGGAGTGGACCGCTTACATCTGCCGAGAGATTCTCAGGGTAAGTGACCATGTTGCTGAGTCATTGTTTCAATCCCACACCCGTCCTCCATGAGTGAGCAATTCGTGTATGTGATGCTGAAGAAACTGAGGGAGAACCTTGATGATGTTTATTTCCTTCTAAATGCAGGAATCAGACCGTGGGAGCTGAGAGTTGATTTATAATTTGCTCTTCACATAAAAGCTTTTAGTTCATTATGCCAAGCATTCAAGAATGATTGGACATGATTTATAGCAAATAACATTCTCAATGGGAAGACACTGTGGCAAAATTGAGAAGTATCCCAAATGGTAATTTATCCCAGGATTATCCCAAATGTACATTATATTTATTTACATCAAGCATCACCCAAATGGCCGGAGCAAACTTTCTAATTCTACAGCTGAAAAGTACACCAGAAAATATTTCTGAAAACATTTGAGGCAAGAAAAGGGCAAATCGTGTGAGAGAATCTTAATTCATATTTGATCAGTTTTCACAAGCAGTTGCTTTAGAGACTCCTTGGCTCTGATTGCATGTCTTTTTTGGGGTTTGGTGGAATCTTGCAAATGCTGTTAGTAGCACTAAAAAGAGTGAATAATATAAATGTTCTCTTCATAGTATTGCCAGTTCATCAGTATTTTAGAATTGATCGATTCTTTCATAGCGATCACCAGTTGTTTGTGTTCCATGGTAAAGCACTGCATTGAAAATCATACTCATTCCCCCACATCTTATCTCTACTATCTGCTATTGTGTGTTTTCCTTGCTGAGGGCTAAAGCCTCAAACAGAGTCAGTTATACGCAGTGCTGCTCTGAGCTGAAGCAACAATGATTTCCTTTCATCCACTTTTATTTCTTTTTTCATCCCTCATCTCGCATCCTATTTCGTGCTCTCTGTTTCCTCTCTTCCTGTTGTGATTTGGTCTTGTTTCTTGCTGTGTGCCTCTCTGTCCACTCACATTTGTCTCTGTGACTTCTTTCCCTTAGTCTGTCTTTTACTCTTTATTTAGCTTGTCCTTTTCTATCCTTTTCCTGTCTCCTCTTTTTTTCCTTTTAGCTTTTTTACCCTGCCAATTGTCTCTTATTTCTCTGTTTATTAATTGTTATTTCAGTCACTTTACAACCAATACAAGAGTCTTCACTAACATGAGAATTGTTAAACACACATCCATGTATTTGCTTGGATTTAATTCACCAAAGATCCTGTATATGTGCTAATTAATTCTATTTGATCAAAACATGTAAATCACAATGTTAATTAAGTTTATTCTGTCTGTACGTTGTATAGTTTGTTTGTCGAGTTTCCTGACAAACAATAAAACATTTACAGACAGGGTTTGATAGAAATGATGAACTTCAGGTGGTGCATGTTGCTCCAAAATCAATGTAAAAAATACTGCGTTTACTACTTCTAAGGCAACTAAAACAAGTAATTAGACTAACAAACAGCATTTGTCTCTGTAAGGACAAGTTTTTTTTCACATGGAGGTCAGAGTTCAAGGTCAGCTACATAGTAGCAAATGGAGCTGCTAGGCCGGCTGAAGGGCATTTCCTTCCTTTTGTAAATATGCTCTTTACATATTTATGGTAATAATAATCATGACTGGGCGTTCCTCCACCGTGTGTCTCTGTCGCTGTCTGCAGGGTCTGACTCATCTCCATCAGCACAAGGTCATCCACAGAGACATCAAGGGACAGAACGTCCTGCTGACTGAGAACGCAGAGGTCAAACTAGGTCAGTCTGTCATCTTACCCCACTTGACAAAAACGGCTTTAGGATTTGTGAGGGCAGGAGGATGTATAGCGTTTCAGATGGATCGGACGTGTGTACAAATGTGTGTGTGTGTGTGTGAGGCTTTTCTTTCTTCTTTTATGCTGAATACCGGCCTACTCATCTCTCTGTAGCTCTGCCACTGTTCATGGGGCGGACTGCTGAAGAAGGGACTCTCTCTCTTTCCCCCTAAAGCCCGTTGGGGAGGGGATTATAAAGTGTGTGTGTGTGTGTATGTGTGTGTGTGTGTGTGTGTGTGTGTGTGTGTGTGTGTGTGTGTGTGTGTGTGTGTGTGTGTGTGCGTGTGTGTTTGCAAATTGGGCAAGCTATTGCAGGTTGGCTAATTCGTTCCTGTTTACAGTCCATTATGGAATTTAGTAAAGCCCCTTTGGTGTCGGCCCACACACACACACACACACACACAACACACAGAGTGAAAAACAAAGATTTGAGTAAACTGCCTATAAACTGACTTTATCCTGAAGTGTTGTGGTTTTTCTGTTTATTTGCTATGTAGTGGACTTTGGTGTGTCGGCCCAGTTGGACAGAACAGTGGGGAGGAGGAACACGTTTATTGGGACGCCATATTGGATGGCACCCGAGGTTATCGCCTGCGACGAGAACCCTGAAGCCACATACGACTTTAAGGTACTTCAACAACAGCCTGTGCTCTGAAGGTGTATATCTCTGGTGCTTTTATTTGATCACCCTAAGTATTCATGCACTGTGTCTTCTCTGTCATTACAGAGTGATTTATGGTCACTGGGGATCACAGCAATAGAGATGGCTGAAGGAGCGCCACGTATGTACCGCTGCAATAACACACACCTCTGCTACACATCATCCCTTAGTGCCACTTCAGTAGATCACTATAATCAAGAGTCATTTTTTTCTGTCTGTGCCAAGAAGCAGATATGAAATTGGTTCTCCAATTGCTTTCTCAGTTTTTTTCTGTTCATTATCATATTCCAAAATGTTGCACACAGTCGTTGTGATTATCATCATTCTGGGTTTGTAAAAAATCTATTTCTGGTAAAAATCTGACTGAGCTAAATTCAATCTTTGACTGTAATCTTCTAATCTAACTAGATGAGAATATTTTAATGTGTGTACTTCACAAGTTGGACATGATACATGGGTGTAAATCCCAAATAATCACAGTAATTAGGATGCGAGACAATAGCTGGAAACTGTCAGTAACATAACACACATAGAAGGAACTATAAGCTGTAAAAAAAAAAAGAATCTGAAATATTTAAAACGTCTTTTATTCTGGTTAGTCTTTTGAGCTGAATGCTAGTTAACCACTGGCTTGGTTTGCCAATATGAAGTTTGAATATTAAAAACTCTAATAACCGAATGTTATAGCAGTACATGCACAAGTGCCTATTTGTGAGATGGATAAGGCTTTCTTCAAGAAGACAAGAGTGTGCGTGTGTTTTTGTGTGTAAAACTAATAGATTGTTATCAGTATTGACAGCACGTATTGATCAAATGAGAGCTAACTCCAGCTGGCTTTGACTATTTGCCATGATAATGTTCAGCACAATTAGCGAGATACATTCCTCCCCCCCTAACTCACCCGTGTTTGCTACCCGATATCTGAATCTTTAGCGCTGTGTGACATGCACCCAATGAGAGCCCTCTTCCTCATCCCGCGCAATCCTGCCCCCAGACTCAAGTCCAAGAAGTGGTGAGTGTGAACGTTCCAGCACCATCAAAAGCAGGATAACCACTTCAGACATACACTCGATTACAGCAGGTTTTTCATTTACTTCACGGTGTGTGTGTGTGTGTGTGTGTGTGTGTGTGTGTGTGTGTGTGTGTGTGCGTGTGCGTGTGTGTGGTTTTCAGGTCCAAGAAGTTCCAGTCGTTTATAGAGAGCTGTCTGGTGAAGAGCCACAGCCAGAGACCCAGCACAGAGCAGCTCCTCAAACACCCGTTCATCAGGGACCTGCCCAACGAGAGGCAGATCCGCATCCAGCTGAAGGACCACATCGACCGCACCAAGAAGAAGAGAGGGGAGAGGGGTGAGGAAGTAACATGTGATGCAGACATGCTCATATGGATTCAATCGCAAATGTACAAATGTAGATTTAGGTGGAGGTGGAGATGGAGGTGGAGCGGCTGATTGATTAAGAAGTCGCTCTTTGTAGACGCTTGCAGCTTGCAGGAGTTGGCTGGCATTAAAAGGAGAGTTTCCTCTGTGTAAACAGTAATGACGTCACTGTATGTCACAAAATTGTATCATATAATAGCTCATACTCAAAATGGTTCTATGGACTACGTAATACTTTCGTAAAAAATACTGTCAGCCCTAAATGATATGACAAATACACGTTTTCTGTGACTGTTTCACAATAAAAGCACACCACAGTTAGCCAGTTGAGTGCTTATAATGTGAAGAAGCAGCCGTAAGAATTTGTATTATACATTAACAATACCTCAATACATACTCTGATACGGCTGCAGGTGCATGAACATTGATGCATTTATCATTGAGATGAAATTAAACGGTAATGCTGGATTACAGACATTTAGGTCCTGGCCATTACTCAATACGATTTATGGAATCATATAAAAATGAAATCATATATGGAGATATCGTGATACACAATTGCGTCTTCTAATCTGATAATAGCAACTACATTCTATGTCAAATTTCTCAGGAACTCTGATCAAACTTAGTTAAATCAAACTATTGTCTTACCCTTATATCTGGCTGCGCACACAGACGCAAATTCTCTCACACTCATGTACCATCACAGAGAGGCAGGAAATAAAAGTGACAGATTTCCATTCCATTCCTACACAACGCACAAACACACACACACACACACACAGTTTGAGTGATAGACTGACACACTGCACCAGTAAGAAACCACATTAACCGCTTCGAGAAACAACATACTGCAGGGCGGATGTCGTGATGATCTATAGAAATGTCTTCTCATTGTACAGACTCCAGCTGTCACTTTGTCATATTCGGAGGACAGGTCTGTGTGGATGTGTCTCAGGAAGAGCCGTCGTTCCTCTGCAAAGCGTTATGCTTTAAGCCCCGTTTTATAGAAAGAGCTCCGAGCAAATGTTCTCCACCTCGATACACACAGTGAAATTACAATTTATCCTCGTATTCAAAGCGGCTAACAGAGAGTGCCTTGAAGGAGTGAGGATCAGGGAATGTAAGGATCTTATGCTGCTCAGCAGTGAACAAAGGTAGTTCAAGTGAAAAATGAAAAACATTGGAGTGGAATGGCTTTGCTCGCTGCTGGTTATTACCTTACTCACTCTTCTATGTTTTTTTGTCTTTTTACAATTTCTTCGTTCTTTCTCCTCTCTCTCCATTAGATGAGACAGAGTATGAGTACAGCGGCAGTGAAGAGGAGGATGAAGAAAGAGACATGGGTGAACCAAGGTCAGTGTCCTCACAAATATAAACATAAACTTTTGTTTTTCCCCCAAAATGCATTCGACACGTCTTCGCTAACTCAAAACCGTCCTGTCTTCTACCTACCATTCACAGCTCCATCATCAACGTCCCCGGAGAGTCGACCCTGAGGCGGGACTTCCTGCGCCTGCAGCTGGCCAATAAGGAGCGATCGGAAGCGCAGCGGCGGCAGCAGCTGGAGCAACAGCAGAACGAGGAGCACAAGCGCCTGCTGTTGGCGGAGAGACAGAAACGCATCGAGGAGCAGAAGGAGCAGAGGAGGCGGCTGGAGGAGGTAAGCAGGAGGAGGCTTTGACTGTGACCTACGACCTTGGGGAATGCCTTTATCTAGAGCAGCTTGTATGAAAAACACATTCGTTTTTTAACATGGCCCAAATGTACAGTCAAACACTCTCCATCCTCTTGTCCTTTAAACACTTTAAAGACTATTTGGAAAACATAATGTGTCCAATTCTGGCAGTTCGAATTTACAAAAACATTTCATTCACCATTTGTTAGAGGCTGCAGCAAAAACGGAGAGCGCTACAGAGACAGACACACACACACACACACACCCACACAGCCTTTCCCCAGTGTCCCTCTCTTAGTTCCAGAGAGCGGGCTTATAGAAGAAAATCCTTAGCCCATAATCTGTGCGCTCTCGCTGGGTTCCCACAAGGTTTGTCTCCCAGCGCACGGCTAAGCACCGTGACTCGACTCAACTAACATGACCCCTCCACTCAGGGCCAAGTGTGTGTCTATGACTCTGCGTGTGAGCAAATACATGTGTGTTTGTGCACCTGTGAATGCATATGTGTGTATACTTGTATCCTGTGTGAATGTCTGAAGAAAGATTATCAAATGAGTTCACGTATCAAAGATTCAGCATGTGTGTGTGTGTGTGTTTGTGTAAATCTCTGCTGAGACATGATTTCTTAATTTTTGTGAAAACCTTGTGTCGTGATCCTGAATCTTCTAGTGCTTTCTTGTTTCCTCCGGACAGCAGCAGCAGCGAGAGCGAGACCTGAGGAAGCAGCATGAGAGGGAACAGAGGAGGCGCTACGAGGAAATGGAGCAGCTCCGTAGAGAGGAGGAGAGGAGGCATGCAGAGAGAGAACAGGTTTATACACTTACTGTGATATTATATTAAAAACACACACTGCATGAAGACAAACAGTATGGTTCCGCGGGAAAATGTGCGACATGATGACAACTCGAGTCCAGAATCCCTCATTTGCCCTAAAAACTTTCTGTTTCTTTTCATGGCAACATCTTCCTCTGTCTTCCTGAGTCACTCTGATTTCACTTGTCTCCTTAAATTACCTCAGTGGCGTATTTTCCTTGATGTTTTTTTTGAAGGATTTCAGTTTTAGACACACAGAACTCTGCCATTTAAAAACTGATGACACAGTTGCGCTTCGCTTTGTTTTTCTGTGTTAATGGTTCCGTCCCTATTTGTTGTTAGGTCACTTTCTTCTTCTAAGCTCCTGGATCTTACCGGCAAAAACACTACTTTCTTCTCGCTCTCGTAATCAAATTTTATTGCAACATCTTAAAGTGGCAATAGACAACTTTTCAACTCACAGTGTGAAGTCACTCCGTTACCACATCTGACCCAAACTTTATCCAAATTGATGCGTCATGGCATCGCCAAAATGCATGAGCCTATGACGTCATGAGGTGACTTTGAGCAACTCTTTGGGGTTAGTGCCAGTTTGTTATGTTTTCCACAGTTCCGTTGCGATTTCCGCCACAGGGGATTATAACTTCAAAGAATTTACTGTGATATAGCTACCGATGGCTACCGGGGAAAACAAAACGGGCTAGCTTCTTCATGTTGTGGTTGCGCATGGCTGACGCACCTCCTTTGTGCTATAAATAGAGCCTTTTTTTCCCCCTGGGAGATCATACTAGGTGGCATACAGAATTGCATAGTAAAGACTTCATAATGATAAGTTAATGCAAAATACTTGTCTATTGCCACTTTTGAAGTATTGAGGGAATAGCACATAAAAATAGATGCTTTCAGTATTTTTTATGTAATTTATCAGAGGTTGAGTCCTTTTTTCAAAGTCAAGGCAATACTGTCAAACTGTAAATTATTAGCCTCAGAGATTTAAATGTTATAGGATTTGTCATGGGCTCTGTATGTTTCTCAAGCTGGTACCCCTTACTTCTTTTTGGATCCTCTTTCTACTTTTTATTCTGCTATTGCATGTATTTTGATTGTACTGTATTCTCCCCAGTAGTGTACATCTTTTTCTGCTCTCTTTCACTCGTCCTCTCTTTGAACTTACTGCTGTTCAGATGTGTATTTTATGTCTATCACGGTCCCACTTTATCGCTCTGTCGCTCTCCTCCCACGCTTTTCAAGTATTGTGGAAAAATACATTCTCCGTTTCTTTGTCATATTTCCTTTGTAACGCATTACAATTGTTCGACAACACGGTCTCCTTAGCTTCATCTGGCTTCTGACTCTCATCTCCCCCTCCTCATTTCCAGCTACCACAGGAGATTATCTTCTCTGTATCACTTTTTTTTTTTTTTTTTTTTATCTCGATCTTTCTCTCTCTGTTGGTGTTTGGATGTTCAGATCTCCTGATGTTTTTCTCTCTCGGTCTATTTCTGTTTCCTTGTGCCGACACGCTGCTCAGGAGTATATCCGTAGACAGCTGGAAGAGGAACAGAGGCAGTTAGAGATTCTTCAGCAGCAGCTACTACAAGAACAGGCGTTACTGATGGTAACCGTAGCCCTCCCCATGTGCCACTTCCGCCCCCCCATCTGTGCTGTGTGGCCCCCCTATCCCCACTGCATGCTCCCAATTGTACGGAGGCACTGACTGTGAGGGAATCCACAGTCTGAGTCACTCAACCGGTTAGCTACACATTTTAGGAAAAAGCATGGAACTGAAGCAATCGACTGCTTATCTCTAATGCTTGTGTTGAATTTATTCAGATCACTGATTGCATGAACCGTACACATTTGGTTGGCTGGATCTCAAAAGACTCCCCAGAGGGTGCGGCAAAAACGGTTTTGTCAACCGCAATCATGTTGGCCCACACAAAGTGAGAACATCTAAGAGAAAATAGGACGGTACTGTTTTTTCTCAGAGGGATTCTCTCAGTGCCCCGGTCTTATTTGGGGCTCCAGTTTTGTGTTTTATTACTGCAAGCAATCCACAATATGTCTTGTAGCATTTGTCCACTGCTCCTCGCATCAAGTTATGAAGAGAAATATATTTAAGTAAACCTTTTGAGATCCAACCCTTGTAAACTCCAGAAGCCACAGCAACAACATCACGCACCAAAATCCGGAGATGTGTTGTGGCCCCAAAAATGGCGTCTTCCCCTTTCCTTCCCTACTGCTATCTTTTCTTTCCTCTCAGTACATACCGTCCTCTCCCCCCATCCCAAAGGTTTGCCAATGCCTTGTGTACGCTAATTCCCTAGTCCCTTAATCCATCATCAGCCTTACGATTGTGATTATAATTGTGAAAGCTGTGTGCTGATGTTCCATATACCTGCTTCCAGTTGTCAGTATTTGTGTTTATCTGTTTGGTTTTGAAGTATTTGTTAATGCATGGCTCGAGTCTGACATTAGAAACAGGCTTTTTGCACAATTTATTGGCAAATTATGCACACAAAACAGCAACATTTGAGAGATAATCAGAGCAAATGACAGCTTCAGATTTAGTAATCCTAAAGCACGGAACTCCACACATCTAGGAAGTTCTAATAAATAATAAATAATTATTTGCAACACTGGTAGATTAGAGAATATTGTGCAATACGTACTCACCTGTTTTGATGTTGATCTCTATGTCTCTCACTACTTTCTCTTCCTCATCCTCTTTGACCTCTTCTTGACCTTCCTTCCCTCCTCTCCTCCTAAATCCACCCTTGTTTCTTTCTGTTATGCTTTCTTGTCATCTCATCTCATCTCTGACCTCCCTCCCTTACCCCCGTCCCCCCCGTCCCTCCAGGAGTACAAACGTAAGCAGATAGAGGAGCAGCGGCAGGCGGAGCGGCTGCAGAGGCAGCTCCAGCAGGAGAGAGCCTACCTGGTGTCTCTACAGCAGCAGCAGCAGCAGGAGGGAAGGCAAGCGGAGAAGAAACCGCTTTACCACTACAAAGATATCGCCAATCCTACCGACAAGCCTGCCTGGGCCAAAGAGGTAAGTCGCAACATGCCTGAAAGACATGCATGCAATATCTAAAAGGAATTATTTTCCAAGTTGTGAAATCATTTTTGAAGAGTGAGGAAAGGTACCAGATCTGAGTAAATTAGTAGTGCACTAAATATACAGATGCATAGGAGATGATCCTGGTAATGTTTAGAAAATGAACCCTTATTGTACACTAAACACACCCAGTGGCCTTCTTGTGTTGTCAATGTCTTGTTCAGCAGGTCTTACTAGAAGCAGCGGTCCGGAGGGAGGCCTTGCTTTTTGAATCTGAAGATCATTTTTTATTATATTAAATTAACGTGGCTGCTTCGATAATCACAGTGTGTTGTCTGCTTTGTATGTGTTTGTTTTGTTGCTTACCCTCCTCTGACTCCGACTCCTAGGTCCTGAAGCAGCAGAATGTTCAGAGTAACCCGCCCCGCCCCCAACTACGACAGCACCAGTCATTCAACCAACCAGCTTCGTCCCCTGGCTCTCACGGTCAAAACAGAGCTCAGGGTCCGAAGCAAACCCAGTCCCACGGTGCCCGGCTCCTCCCCACCCAGCTCCCCAATATATGTATTTCAGTAGACCACGGAGAGCCCCTAGATCCAGGGCTGACGCAGGAGATAAGTCAGCATGTCAGAGAGTTTAGGGCTCAGAAACTCAGACAGAGGGGCCGCAGTCCGGGGCCCATCGAGGAACACAGCCAGGCTCCTGGCCAGGGGCCTAGCAAGAGTCATAAAGAGCATTCTAGTCAAGTGCCAGTCAGCCATTCCAATCCAGTACCCAACCTATATCCTCTGGGGCCTCAGAAAGGGAAGCCCAGAGAAAGGCCTCTCTCTGCCCCCAGTAAGGCAGCAACCAAGGGGCTAATGCCTCCAGACGTAGACTTTAAGGCCCTACAACCTCATCCTCAGTCACCAGAACTGGTCCAGGGACCTCAGTCTCCATCTCATTCTGTATCCAACCCTGCGGTCAAACTGGTTAGTTGCTCTTATCGAAGCCGGTCATACTCACCTTGCAGTAGAATAGATGTAGATATAGAACCTGAGTATCACCAAGGGGGGATGAGAAAGACTCCGTCTGTCAGTCCGGAGTGGCTTACAGGGCCCTGTGACTGGGAGGTCCCAACTGACCCCCTCTCTCAATCCTTCCCTTCCGATGCTATCTACTCCCTCTCATCTAGAAACAGGTGCTCTTACTCACCTGCTTCTAACAGTTTTCTTCAAGTCCCTTGTCACGACCCCGTCCGTTCCAATCTTTGGGATGGACAAAGAAGGCGTAGCAACTCTTGGGGTGACCTTAGTACTTCTACCCTGGCAGACGTACTCAGTCATAAAGAGTATTTTAGTCAAGTGCCAGCCAGCCATTCCAATCCACCTTGCAGTAGAATAGATGTAGATATAGAACCTGAGTATCAGCAAGGGGGGATGAGAAAGACTCCGTCTGTCAGTCCGGAGTGGCTTACAGGGCCCTGTGACTGGGAGGTCCCAACTGACCCCCTCTCTCAATCCTTCCCTTCCGATGCTATCTACTCCCTCTCATCTAGAAACAGGTGCTCTTACTCACCTGCTTCTAACAGTTTTCTTCAAGTCCCTTGTCACGACCCCGTCCGTTCCAATCTTTGGGATGGACAAAGAAGGCGTAGCAACTCTTGGGGTGACCTTAGTACTTCTACCCTGGCAGACGTACTCAGTCATAAAGAGTATTTTAGTCAAGTGCCAGCCAGCCATTCCAATCCACCTTGCAGTAGAATAGATGTAGATATAGAACCTGAGTATCAGCAAGGGGGGATGAGAAAGACTCCGTCTGTCAGTCCGGAGTGGCTTACAGGGCCCTGTGACTGGGAGGTCCCAACTGACCCCCTCTCTCAATCCTTCCCTTCCAATGGTCTCTACTCCCTCACACATAGAAATAGGTGCTTCCCCTCACCTGCCCCTTTACTTCAAGTCCCTGATAACAACCTCTTGCTTTCCCCTACTTGGGTTGGGCAAAGAAGGCATAGCTTCTCTTTGTGTGTTAGCGCTTCTACCCCAGCAGACATACTACATAGTGGCCACTCGCCATCCCTCTCTCCAACCACCCCAACTTCTTGGTTGGGCGTTTCTCCTTTCACCTCCCCACAAACCTCCCCCTCATCCTCAGGCACCTTTTCCCCTCTATTCTCTCCTGGAACCCTTGTTTCCAACAAGCCCTGCAAATCGCCTCCACCTTTCCAAACCCACCTCCCCGTGCCCAACCAGGCCTCCAATCTCCTCCCTTCACCTAGGTCTACCCCCCGCTGCTCCCCCCACTGCTCCCCGTATGGCTCTCCCTTTGGATCTCAGACCCAGATCTGCATCAATTCTGTTGGTTCAGGAATCTAGACCCTTCTCTAAAGCACACATGTAAATGCACACACACACACACACACACACACACACACACACACACACACACACACACACACACACACACACACACACACACACACACACACACACACACACAATTTTGTACGTCTATTTTTTGGCTGAAATAATGAATTTTCTAGACCCAAATCCTAACCCCCATTACAGCTACATGCTGAACACCAATGCTTATCTAATTGTTGAACCTTGTGTTGCCTTTATTATTGGTTGATACCACATTAAGGGTACCCACTGTTTTTGTATCTGTTGGTTATATGGTGGACTCAAAATCTACTTGAATTAACAAAAGGAAAAAAAACAATAGAATTATTCCCAATTGATCTGTAGTCTGTAGTCAAATAGAAATCAAAACATCTACTGCCTCTTGACAAATCCTAATCCTTAACTCAACTTTAAGTAACCCTCAAAATATGTTCTCACTTCAAATCAAATTAGTCCTCACAAAGATAGAAGAACAAGAGCATAATGTACATGTATACATAAACACACATTTACATCTGTAAATATATCAACGTTCTAAAAAGTGTATGTATTTTATTGTTAATCTACATGTTTGTTTATGGGCTGTTTGCTAAGACTTTAAATGTTTTTTTACTGGGGCTGAGATCCAGATGAGAGGTGCTAATATCGCCCTAAACCATAGGTATCTTAGTTAAACACACCCCAACCCCATCCCCCCCACTCTGCTAGCCACCTTGTCACCCTTACCATCCACTGAACCGCAAAGCAACGTGGGAAGCCCGGCGAACCCCACTCATCCCAACTTCTTTTTAGGTCAGTCAACCATTCAATCAACTCCCGCGTGGTGATGGGGTGCTGGCCAGGTGGTGGTGGGATCCCCCTAACAAACCTGGATCCTCTGAGGAGGCCCTCTGTCCTCCATCCGCTCTCCTTTCTAATCTTTTTCTGTGTCCTCTCTTAGTGTAGATGCCACCGTGGCCACCATTAACTTCCTCCATAAAGCTCTGTTTTAACATCTTGGAATCTCTGCCATGGTCGAGGGAGCTTTTGGGTGGTAGGCGAGAGCGTGTCCCAAACACTTGATACACGCAGAATGAAGATTTAAGCAGCACTACCCAAAATGTTTTTTCTTCTGTAAAGCGTCTACTAATACTAATCTCTCTATCTTTTGAAGGTCAGTCGATGTTTAACGCTGATGTTCATGCTAACCTTGATCGCATAAACATCGACAGATTAAACTCGACTTGGATCGCAGCAGTGCTTCTCCTGAATCACAGAATGTTTCTTTTTCCATTGGTTCTTTGTTCTACTGTTTGTCTAAAATTCTTCCCTTCATCCGTAGTCGCCTTTTCATCCCAAGGGAAGAACTAACAATATATTTGAGAAGTTTTCTGCCACTATATATATATGTATATATATATTATAGTAGCCTCACAGTCGTTGACCCTCATCAGGCAACTAACAATGACTTGAGGAATGACACAGTATTGCATAGTTGTTCTGACCGAGGTCATAATCTTGAATAATCCTATGAGATCATGAGCTCATGTGGAATTACAGAAAGCCTCCAAAGGGGATAGTGCTCATTGCACACGGATGTTTACCTGGGGGCTATTGACACTATGCCCTGTTGAGCCACGACGCAACCCTCCAGCAACTGTTGAGGAGATTGTTTAGAGTGGAGAAACTGTGATTTGGGCATCTGGGAGCATTCCTCGGAGCTTTCTCTCACTGCACATCAGATAATCTGATAATCTGATTACACTGGCAAGCAGGGCTTTCTGCCTTCCTCACTCACAGATATTTGGTGCTCGTTGGCACTCCCACAAGTAGGTGGAAGCAGTAACTCAAGCTCTTATGAACATAAAAATCAAACATGGGTTCGTATGTGTGCACACCATCTTCGCACATACTGAAATCTATGATTTTGGTTTGAATGTTGTGTCTGCTAAAGAAATTTACGGATAATTCTTGACTTTTCCCCACAGCCACCAGACACTCTCTCCTCAACTGTATGTGGGTTACGGAGACACATGTACACAACAAATAGATTGGAAACAAAGATAAAAATGGTAGAAGATAAACAACCAAACATTGGAAACAAAAGACAAAAACCAAAAGACTTCCACTGAATTTTCTTGTTTACAGATACAGGAAAGTACAACATCTGATATGAGAAACCTCACAGTTGTCCCACAGCGTCACGGAAAGATTGTCTGGTGGCTTGTAGGGGTGCATGGGGGATGTGGGATGGGGGGGGAAACCCCACAGTGGGTCAAGTGTGGTGATTGGTTGTGCTGCGTGCTCGGCTGTGAGTGATGGTGGTATGTGACCTGTCCCAGGTGGAGGAGCGATCCAAGCTGAACAGACAGAGCTCCCCAGCGCTGCAACCCAAAGTGGCCAACCGCATCTCCGACCCCTCCCTCCCTCCCCGCTCCGAGTCCTTCAGCAGCGGGGGCATGCAGCCCGCCCGCACCCCACCCATCCACCGCTCCATCGAACCACAGGTGTGTGTGTGTGTGTGCAAAGGGAAGGGATCTAAGTGTTTGATTTGTTTCCTAGTGAACAGCATTTCTCCCCCAAAAACAAGATAATCACATATTTTCGTGCCTCCATAAAGCTCAAATCTTTCTCTTTCATTTCTCTATCTGCCTCTTTACTGCGTCTCCCTTCCTATCTCTTCATTTTCTTAATCTCAATCCATTTCCTGCCATTGTGTTTCCCTACAATTCTTACTTTTTGCCTCTTTATCTCTCTCCCTCCCACAGATGGCTCACCTGGTTCCAGTGAAGACCCACTCGGGCTCCATGTCCGGCTCTCAGTCTCTGCAGGACCAGACGGGCTCAGCTCTGAGCGAGGGCCTTAGCGTGGGCTCTCCCAGGCCCGAGATGCCCCGCCAGAACTCAGACCCCACTTCTGACACCCCCGGACCCCCGCAGCGCATCACAGGCAGAGAGGAACGGGAACGGGACAGAGACAGGGATCGGGACAGGACCGCCTGGCTGAGAGAGGAGGACTTCCCACCCAAGGTCAGAGAATTACAATCAGAAAGGAAGACTGATGATGTGTTTTCTTGTAGAAGAAACATTTTCAGTTATTATAATTATTAGTACTATAAAAACTCAAATCTGACCATACAAATCAAATTTCAATGCAGCTGATTTCTCATTTGCAAAGTGGTTGATGTAGGACTTTGAACACAATGTTGCCCTCTCCAGTCAGGTGTTGTTTGTATTTTTGGCCCCCAATTTAATATGAAAGTTAGTGCGAACCTCCAATCACGGTGGGGTATATGGCTCTCGGGGCGGGACAAATGCAAGCAGAGAAACATTCTCAATGAGTGACAACAGCAGCGTGCCATGGAGAGTTCTCTTCCGTATGAGGCAAACGCGGACATTCGAGATAAAAGATTGTTAACCAGGACAGGTGTGACCTGTCCTGGTTAACAAGCCAATCAACATTACCAGCCAATCAACATTACCAGTAATACAAGTAGTATTTAGAGCACCACCTCCCAGTTTACTGCACCTGTTTTACCATAGCACAACATAAATTTATTGATGCACCATGATAAATTTAAAAGATTACTTTGAGCTCCTTGCTAGGGGATGAAAAGCCGAGCTGTACCAGCGATGGTAACCCTCTGTCTGTGTGTTTTTGTGTGTGTCCAGGTCCCCCAGAGGACCACTTCCATCTCCCCAGCCTTGGTCAGGAAGAACTCCCCTAACGGAGGAGGGGGTCTGGGCCCTCGCACAGGTTCTCAACTCATACGGGCCAGGTAAAGCTAGCACACTGAAGGCACCTTTATAGTCTAGATAATCCTTTAAACTAAGTCTTAACATATTTATGCAGACTGGTTTAATAGTTAGATCTTTTTTTACTATAATAATTATCTTTCTGTATTCTTATTGTGTATTTTAAAACAGTATTAAATACCATTACAGAGAATGATGATGTATGTACTTTAACAAAGAAAGTTGTAGCTCTTAACTTGTATAAAAGGCATACATCTGTTTCATATAAATCAGCTGTATAGTTTCAAGGAATTTAAAATTGAGTGAATTTTTTCCCACCTGTTTCAGTAACCCAGACCTGCGGCGCTCTGAGCTCTCTCTGGACGCCATGCTGCAAAGAACTTCCTCCAACTCATCATCCTCCTCCTCCCCTTCATCTCAGGGAGGCTCAGCCGAGAGGAGAGGTACAAACACTCGCACTGAAAAGCCACAAAAAAACATCACACATAATTGCATGCACACGCACTGAAATGAACACACACAGACACACTTGCATGCAAACAATTAAAAATGGGCGCATGTACTTGCAAATGCGAACACGAAAAAAACCATTTGCATACACGCACAGGGCTTCAGCGAGATTCTGAGGCTATCAGCGGGACAACGTCAGTCGCAGTTCTGCTCTGATCAACCTGTCTGATGTGCCCTGTTGCTCTCAGCCTCCGGAGAGATAGAAGAGAGGAAATGAGGGAGGGAGATAGAGAAAAAAGGCGTACAGGGATGTGTCAGACAACAGGCCAGAGGGATATCTAAGATATGCATGGTTCTCCCCTTGACAAACCCATGGCAGAGAGAGAGGTTGAAGTATGGTAGGATCGGTTTTCCTTCATGTTTGTTGGATGTTATTTTGCAATGGGGTTGACAGTAAATATGGCTGAGATGTAAAGAAGGAAAAAAAGGAGACCGATAGTATGAAGATAGGGTAAGAAGAATACAAAATAGCTTAAAAAATATATTGACGAATGTGCTTTTCGTTATGTTATGGCCCAGGACAAAACACATTTTTTAATTAAATTAACAAAGTGACATCTATCATGTGTTTAATAAAACTATTTTGGTAATTCTGGTTGAACATAATGGTGTATGTAGGTTTAAATGTGTAATTACTTCCTTATTCTGATAGGTCAAGCCAAGCAGGAAGGATCCCCTCCAGGAGCCAATCAGGAGGCAAAGCCCAAAAAGGAGGAGGGCCGGGAATCAGCCAGACCCAGCAGGCCTGCAGTGAGTCTCAAAACACGGACACACACACACACACACACACACACACACACACACACACACACACACACACACACACACTTATTCACTTTCTGTCACAGCAGTCTCCTCTCTGGGAATCTTCTACGGGGCCTCTTCTCCTTTATTTCTGCCATTCATCTGGTTCTTTCTTTCTCTGCCTTCCTCTCTTTGTCCTTTCGTTCTTCAGAGCTATAAGAAAGCCATAGATGAGGTTAGTGACACTTGACACCCCTTTTATTTTATCCCGGTTTTCCTTTGCCTCGATTAGAGCCCCTCTTTTTTCCCCCCTGGCATGGTGAAGTTAGTTATTTTCACAAGAAGATGACGTTTTTTCTTTTGTTTTTTTAACGAGTGTAACGGCGATGGCAGTGCATGTGTGCTTCCACACACATACCTGAGAGAGAGTATGTGGACGCGTGCTTGTGCGAGTTTGCGTGTGTGCATGCGTGTGTGTGTGTGTGTGTGTGTGTGTAACCAGAACTGCCAAGCACCTGAACAGTTTCTGAATCTCTTTTTCCTGTTTCTCTGTTGTCATGGTCACTGGTCAGGAGGAGCTGGTAAGCCCACCGTGTATGAGGGTCCTCTCCCCCCCCCGGGCTGCATGATTTGGTCTGATCCATAGACTCGGGGTGGATGGGGAGGAACCACGGGCCAGTTGGCATGGGGGTGATGGGTAGAGGGGGTCCAGATTGATGCTGCACTCCGGTCGTAACCTCAAGCCTGATTATCTGTCTCTCTCTCTCTCCTCCAAGGACACGTCTTCACATTTATTGATAAATTGCTCGTGACTGAATAAAAAGTGCTGATCTGTGATCACTTCTCAAGTCCCAATGAAAATTTTAGAGTGGCGTACAGGCACATAAAGTGATCCCAGATGAGCACTCTTGTTCCTGGTCGCACATGTTTACAGGCCCAGATGTTTGTGTGACAACAAGTCAGTTGTCCTCTTGTCCTGATGCTGATGGTTTGTCCCACTCTTTGCCCCTCTCTCTGCTCCCCTCCTCCTGGTATTTGATTTGGTCTCTCACTCCTCAGGTTTTAAAACCGATGATACAGAACTGATGAACTGACTGACTTTAACTCTCTCCTCTCCTCTTCTGTCCCTCTCTATAGGACCTAAGTGCATTGGCTAAGGAACTCAGAGAATTGAGGGTGGAGGAGGGCAGCAGACCTCCAGTCAAGGTACAATCACATTTATAGTAGTGATGATTATGACGATGATGATGATTAGTATATAGATATATTTATTTTGATTGCAGTCTTGGCCTACAATAGATAATTGCCTTGAACGGAAAAACCAAGGAAGCTAAATTATTATTTCCATTGTGGTCCTCATTAGAAGAGGAAAGGGCAAGATGACAGATTTTCATGTCAGGTTAAAAATGAAGCTGTTTGAATTCTATATTTCTCACAAAGACACATTATGTGTCACAACATGTTGAAGGCCCCTCCTAAAAAATGTTTTGTTCTTTGTACATCACTGCCGCCAATATCTGATCAGCGGAGTAGCATGAAACCAGCTGCAGGAATGTGCACTGCGTTTCCCGTACAAACAAAGTCCCACTGGTGAACACATGTAGTGTTATAGCGCAACTAGTGCTCAAAAACTCCACAGGGTACCTTTCAGTTTGAATATTTCCACTGTTAACAATATTACAAATTAACAAGATTTGTCTAAATGAGTGTGGGAGCTAATTTAAATGTCACCCTTATCACAGTGGTGTTTCTCAGAGGGTTTCTAAACCAATGCTCTGTCTCTACTTCCTGCATTGTATTCAAGGTGACAGACTACTCGTCCTCTAGTGAAGACTCAGAAAGCAGCGATGATGACGGGGAGACGGTGGGCCATGATGGGACTGTTGCTGTTAGCGACATCCCCCGTATCATGTAAGTTGTCCCCTCTGTTTTTGGTTGTTCACTCCCTCTGTGTGTGTGTTTTTTTATTTTTTTTTATTTTTTATTTCAAATCTGGACTTGTCAGTATTTATTTGTGTTGAGGTATGCATGTCTTTGGAATATGCACCATGCCAGCAGCTTGTCAGTATGGTTTTGGCAGAATCGCTTTGTAAATAATCGTGTGTGTGTGTGTGTGTGTGTGTGTGTGTGTGTGTGTGTGTGTGTGTGTGTGTGTGTGTGTGTGTGTGTGTGTGTGTGTGTGTGTGTGTGTGTGTGTGTGTGTGTGTGTGTGTGTGTGTGTGTGTGTGTGTGTGTGTGCAGGCCAGCAGTGCAGAGCAGCGGTGATTCGGTGATTCGGAGGGCTGACAGAGGACTCTCTGGGAGAGGCCTATAATAGCTCCAAGGACGGCACTCTAGTGATGAGAGAGGTGACAAATGTGCACAAACACACACCTCACACTGATTTACAGAGAAGGGAATGAAAACAAACAAAGGAAATACTGTTTTGTTTTTTTATAACCTACTATCAAAACTTTTACTTCTGTCCTCACTTTCTTGTGAACCTTTTCTCTCTTTTTTTTTTTTTTTTTGCTTCTCAGTCAGAGGAGAGGAGGAGAGGGGGCCACAGCGAGAGTAATGGGTTCACGAATCATGGTAACCTCCCTGACCTGGTGCAGCAGAGCAACTCTCCCTCAGCCACACCCACCTCCGCCCTGCAGGAACTGGGCGACATGGCTGAGGTCAGACACACACACACACATTCATGGATATGGTGCTGTATATCAAACATAGTTAAATTAATACAATAAGTCCTAAAATCTTTCGAATTTTAAGAGTGAAAAAGTCTACAAATGAATTATTAAAATGAGTACTTATTACTTTTAATATTTGATGCCGGGCCTTTAATTAAACCAGCAGATAAAGGTCCTTTTTTCACATAATTGCATAATAGATTTTTCATATAAAAAGAAGTTTCAAGCAACTCCGGGCAATATGTTAATAAAGGCTACTGCTTATTAATTACAGTTCGGTCTGGGCGGGTCCAAAGCGTCCTTCACCCCGTTTGTTGATCCACGTGTCTATCAAACCTCGCCAAGTGAAAACGACGATGACAACTCAGCGGAAGGTAAGCAGAGCATAGGAAAGCTTTGGCCACACGTTTTACATATTCAACTTTTTTATTGTCAACACAGCTGTCCAAAAAATAAATTCTTCATCTTTCTTTTCTTCCGTGGTATCTCAGCCATGTTTGCTAATGAGCTGATGAGGCAGGAGCAGGCCAGACTCAACGAAGCCAGGAAGATCTCCGTGGTCAACGTCAACCCTACTAACATCCGACCCCACAGTGACACACCGGAGATCCGCAAGTACAAGAAACGCTTCAACTCCGAAATCCTGTGTGCTGCACTCTGGGGTAGGACGGAACATCCTTCATCGTCCTTATAAAACAAGAACATCTGAACTGTCCCAAATATATCTTTGTGTGTCCGTGTCTCTGACTCTTTGTTCCGATGTGTGTGTTCAGGCGTGAACCTGCTGGTGGGGACGGAGAATGGTCTTATGCTGCTTGACCGAAGTGGACAGGGGAAAGTCTATAACCTGATCACCAGACGGCGCTTCCTACAGATGGATGTGCTGGAGGGGCTTAATGTGCTAGTCACCATATCTGGTAGGTGGAACTAAGACACTCTGATTTCACTCTGTTTACACATCCCTTAGCCTCCTTCCATTCCTCTCAAAGTACAATAACAAAAGCCCGGTAATCTGCTATTGTGTGCCGTTTACATCTGGACAGGTTTAAGAAACTCAATCTCATTTCTATTTCTCCCCTTTGTCCCTATTCCCCCCTGCTCTCTCAGGGAAAAAGAATAAGTTACGTGTCTACTATTTGTCCTGGTTGAGGAACAGAATATTACACAACGACCCGGAAGTAGAAAAGAAGCAGGGCTGGATTACAGTCGGTGAACTGGAGGGCTGTGTGCATTATAAAGTTGGTAAGGAACTGTGGATGTGTGTGCTTCTCATTAATGAAGGAATTAATTGGAATTACATGTTCAAAGGCTGATATTAAATTAAAATTCTGACTTGGCCTGAGCTGAAATTTACTTTAAATAGGATCAAACCCCTAACCAGCTGGGAAAGAAAGTAATATTCTATATTCAGGTGACAAGTATTCTATGCAGCTACCATTCTAACACAAAATAAACAAAAAAATGTTTAAATGCATTTTACCTTTGCTACCAGGAGCTCCAGTTTATGCCAATTATATAGCTTCATGCTGTTAAAGGAAGTTGCTTTGCATCCAGAAATATGGACTTTTATTATTTTAATTAATTATTAAACTACAATTATATTCTTGTTATATTAATATTAAGTATTTTTCCATGCTCCTTCCCGTAATATTTTTCATATTTCTCACATCAAATGCACAATTATTTACACCGGTAAGGAGAGTGGGGACAAGGTTTATGATAAATGTTACATGTATCATCTTTTGGTAAATAAATCCGACATAAATGATGTACATCGGGTCAGATTGCTAACGTGGACAAATTTAGCTGGTCTTGTTTGCCACTTTTGTAAGTGTCTATGTCCTGTCTCCAGTCAAATATGAGAGGATTAAGTTCCTGGTGATTGCTCAGAAGAACGCTGTGGAAATCTATGCCTGGGCTCCCAAACCCTACCACAAGTTCATGGCCTTTAAGGTATGGAAGCACAAAAGTGTACATACTTAACACACATTAACACTCCACCCACCGAACATCTTTGCACACTCTCTCCTTCTCTTCCTGCTTCATTTGTTTTTTCTTCTCCCTCCCCTGTCTGTTTCTCTCAGTCATTCACTGAGTTGCAGCACCGTCCTCAGCTGGTTGACCTGACGGTGGAGGAAGGTCAGAGGTTAAAGGTCATCTACGGCTCCAGCGTGGGCTTCCATGTCATCGACGTGGACTCGGGCAACCCATACGACATCTACATCCCCTCCCATGTAAGTGCAAACGCTGTGCTTGTCTGAGCGTGAGGCTTTGGTAAGTCTCCAAAAAAAACATGTTTCTCTCGAATTGACATGACATGACTTTGAATGAAGAAAAAACAAGGTGGCAGAGAGAGATAATGGTATTTTTCCCTATTCTTCCTACCTGCTGTTCTCCTCCTGTTACCAAGGTCAGCAGTGACTCATGCACTGTCTCTCGAGGATCTGCTTCAAGGAATGCAATTACTTTTCCTGACAAATTACCCACTTTGATTGATTTACTGTCGTGTGTGTGTGTGTGTGTGTGTGTGAAAGACTGATTGGTGCTTTACCTCTTTTATCAGATACTATTTTAGTTTGCTAAATATGGAGCCCTTGGCTTGGACGATCTATGCTCAGTGCACCGAATGGAGCTCGAATTACCGAAGTACACCTTATTGCAGAAATTCAATAAGTAGTAGCTTGTGCAAAATTTCCAGTTGCAACAAAAGGTCACCAAAGGAGCGTTGTTGTCTAGACGTCAGCGTATTCTTTGAGTCTGTTGCACCTCTTTTCCCCGGAGCAGCATTCAGTCAGTTATGGATTCCAGTCACTCAGTCACTCATGGAAGCTAGGTGCACCATCAGTAGTCATCCACGTGCACCATCAGTAGTTGTCCATGTGCAAGCTAGAATGCAAATCAGTTTTGGTACTTTCATGCACATCAGTTCGTTCCGTGGTAGCTCCACTAATCGCATGCTCGTACCCAAATTAAGTTCAAACACAGTTTAGCCAAACTCTTGATTTAGCGGCAATATTTCAGTAAAATATAAGCAGCTGAACACAGATGTGAGAACACACAATTGTAGCTTGTAGATGGAGTCCATGCTTTACAGTCAGTGCACCGCAAGACTTATTATGAAAGAATAATCCTCTGGAGGTGATTGTGTCTTTAATCCATGCTTCCTTTCTCTGTCCTTCCCCCTGCCAACTTCTCTTCCAGTGTGCCAAACAGATGAAGGTGACACTCTGCCATCCACCCCTTTTAGACTAGACCTATAGATGTTTAGTCAAAAACCTCCCGTAGTGGATGCACAGAAGTACTACATGCTTCTATGTGCAGGTCATTAGAGTAGAGATTAATGGACAATTTAGCTAGAAACAGGTTGCATGAATAAATTCATTTTACCCACGGGAGACATCACAAAGGTTTGAAAAGATGCATACTACTACCAGTGAGTAGAATGAAAGCCTAATTCCAAATTTGTATTAGAATCATTGTATGACCTCAATACGAAATTCATTCAGTGCTTTCCTGCCACATGAGTTGCAACAAGAGAATTTAATTCCTCCTGGTGGTTGTGTAAATGCAGTTTCTCGTGGGCTAAGATGCGTTTTTTCAGCACCTTGTCACTAATTCATTTTACTGATATGATCCCTTGTTGTGCTCCTGAAGTGTGGTACTGAGTCACACCTCAGGAGAGCCTGCTGGCACTAATAATTGGGTTATTCTCTGCGGTACATTCTGGGTAAAGTGCACAGATTCAAGCCATCTCTGTGTGTTTGTTTCTGTTGCCAACTCTTCTGATGGTGTTCCAGTTAATTAACAATCTGAGTAAAGTGTTATAGTTTGTCCTTATTATACAGAGCGTATAGGCTTTGCGGTCGACAAGCAAAAGTCTGAACCTTTTGATGCTCTAATGCCGCTGATATTTGGCAGCTTTGTCAATATCCACAAAACTCGCTCTTTAGAGGATTACAGTTTGAAGGCCAGCCAAATTTTGCATTAAATGCTCATGATGAAACCTCAGTAATATTTTAATCTCCTGTAGATTATGATTAAAGTTGACAGATTTCATTAAAGCCCCTGTAATGTTTGAGTGTGTGTGTGTGTATCTGCGACAGATCCAGAGCCAGGTGACGCCCCATGCCATCGTGGTGCTCCCTAAAACTGATGGGATGGAGATGCTGCTGTGTTACGAGGACGAGGGCGTCTACGTCAACACCTACGGGCGAATCACCAAGGACGTGGTGCTGCAGTGGGGGGAGATGCCTACCTCTGTTGGTACGTCCCACCCACCGACACAAATATTTTAATTCCGTGTGTTAAGCCCATTTAAGAGGATTTTTTTAATCAACTCTGGCGTCATTAAAACATCATAGAAAAAAACGCCCAGTTCAAAGACTTAAATTATAAATATAGATTTATTCTAATAACCATTTCAGCGCCTATCTAAGTGATGCAATGCAGATGAAGAGTCTGGTGAATTCTCTGAGAACTGAACTTATTGGGGTTCATTTGAGGTCTAATTGGATTCAAAATCTGAATGTAACATCAGCCTTCACAGGAAGGCTTCCAGAGTTGCTTTCGAAGGAACAAAGGAGGAAGAGGGAGGGAGGGAGGGGGGCAGAAAAGTTTTCAGAAAGATGTCAAAGGGATATACATGATCAAATGTAAGCGTAAAAGGGAGAAAGGAGGGAGTGAGAATAAGGGAGGGAAAGAGAAATGGGGCAACCTAGAGATCAAAAGTCCAACAAAGAAATGTGTACATGCATGTACTGTATGGAAGAGCACCGCTTCAATAGGGAAGTACTTCACTGCCCCCATGTGACAACCAGTGGTATTACACCTGCAGAGCCAACATCATTTAGTTAGTGCCAATGAATCTGGACTCTACGTTTTGCATTTGGATGCTCTGGGTTATGGGATGTTCTAATGGTATATTAATATATCATGAAGTTGTGAACTGAATGTGATTTGATATATATTTTGAATATTTTTTCCCCCATTGTCATTCATGCTTGTCTTGTGTTTTTCTCTTTCCCAGCCTATATCCACTCTAATCAGATTATGGGCTGGGGTGAGAAAGCCATAGAGATCCGCTCTGTGGAGACCGGTCATCTGGATGGAGTCTTTATGCACAAGAGGGCCCAGAGACTCAAATTCCTGTGTGAGCGGAACGACAAGGTAAAAAAAAAAACAAAAAACACTTTGATTCTCAGTTACTCTTATCTGTTGCTTGGAAATGATTTGATGACAATGAAATAATTCTCAGCAGCACTTGCAGTATGTGTGACAAAATATGTAAAAAATTTAAAACGGACACAAGTTGTTAAAACATGGATTGTGTGTATGAAGTTTAGTATAACTTGCACAGATATTCCACAGGCCCACATAAACAAAAAAGCAAACTTTTCGTGCTATATCAGGTAATACATTTTCACGTTCAGATAAAACAGCAGATAACGTCCATTACATTTTTATGGGAAGTTTTCATAGATCCAACTTTGTCTATGCAAATCTGCCCAGATGTGCTTACAGAAAACATGCATTTAAACAAAAATAAAAGCTTTGTGTGCATGGAGAGGCTCAGAGGCCATCCGTACCATAATAACCCTACTTTAGGAGCAATGGAAGGCTGGCGGTACCACGGTTTAGCACCAACGGCACTGCGGTTTCACTAGAATGTCGGACAACTCATGTAAAACATAAAAATGCAAAAAAGGCTCGAGCAAGTTTTTGGTTTGTCCGTTCTGGGCTACTGTAGCAACATGGCGATGCAACATGGCGGCCTCCATCAAGAGGACCCGCTCCCTTTGTAGATATGAAGGGTTCATTCTAAGCTAACAAAACACAACAATACTTAGTTTCAGGTGATTATACATTAATGAAACTGTATCTCTGAAAAGCATATTTATTTGTGATCTGCAGTTATTGTGATATTATAATATTTTGAAATGAGAAATGAAAATGTTTATGGTTGTGATATTCTCTCTCTCTCTCTCTTCTCTCTCTCTGCAGGTATTCTTTGCGTCGGTGCGTTCGGGAGGTAGCAGCCAAGTTTTCTTCATGACCCTCAACAGAAACTCTATGATGAACTGGTGAGGGCTCTTCCCACTGTCCACTCTGCCTCCACTCTCCCATCGGCCGGCCCGGCCTCACACCTTGGCCCACGGCACTACTCACAAAATGAAACAGAGTGACGATCGAGAAGCCACAAGTGAACTCTTTTAACACTGGAGAGACTAAAAACCGCGTAGGACAACAAAAGAAAAAAAGTTAACGTAGAGAAAAACAAAAAACAAAGATCTCTTCTGAATGAAGAGACATGCCACCCTAGATTATGTCAGGTCACGCAGAAAACCAATCGTCTCTCAACTGACTGGCATAGTGGTGCCACTGACTTTTCCAAATATTCTCTTCCTCTGTGTGTAACTGCGTTCAAGTGTTCAACAGCTGTAGAAATACACTCAACACCTGCCTCCTCCTCCTCCTCTTCTCTTCCTCCCTTTGTCTCCCCTTCTCCTCCCAGGTAGATCTAGTCATCACTTTTTCAACCCTTTGATACCTGTGTCCTCCATTTTTCCTCACTTCCTATGAGCCATATGTGGGGATTGTTCCCGGAGAACTTACACACTTATCAGAGGTCGGAGAAAAAGATGAATGAGATTTAATATGAATTCAAATCTATACTTCTGCATATGACAGGGCAGCTGAAGGGATGACAAATCTACTGTGGGTGTCAGCGGTGAAAGCAGACAGCCTAATTGATTTTCCTTCTCCTGTGTCACTCCCCCTTCTCCTCCTTCCACTTCCTCCTCTCGCCATCATTTCGGGGCCCGGAGTAAACCGAATTGTCCGATCGCATTTCGCTGATAGAGATGCGGTGAGACAATCTGCTGTCACAGGCGGGTTGTCACGGTTTGCAAAGATGTGATGTCTGTGTTCCCTTTAAAGTAGAATCACCGGTCTTTCCTCGTTTCCTCGGCCCCTCCTCCTGTCACCTCCACCCCATCATCATCATCTAACTCTCACCACCCCTGTTTTCACTCTTTAAACTCTGAAGGTGCTGCATCAGATATACTGTAATATTCAATGAACAATGATAGCGTCATTCTGTTCATTCTTTTTTTATTTCTGTTCTTTTTCTTTTGATGTGACTGAGTCTGTCAGTCTTTGAAGCGCGAAGAAATGTACAGCACATATGTGTTTCTGAAATCAGGAGTGTATGTTAATGTGTGTGTGTGTGTGTGTGTGTGTGTGTGTGTGTGTGTGTGTGTGTGTGTGTATGTGTGTGTGTGTGTGTGTGTGTGTATGTGTGTGTGTTTGACTTGGTGTCGAAATGAGTTCCATACAAATCAAGTTTGAATCAAAGTGGTGCATTAAATCAATGTCCAAAAAAAAAAAAAAAAAAAAAGAGTCAAGTAAATCAGTCTCTGTGTGTGAACTTTTAGCTGAATGCGATCAAAGCAACATTGAGTGTGTCAACATGCAGATTTATGATATTATCTTCTTAGTATGGAGTTTATGAGTTGGTGTGTCTGAACGCCAAGCATTTAAAGATAGGCAATATTTTAGCAGTTGATTTTTTTGTTTGTTTTTTTTAGAAGGTGTTCTGCTGTTTCCTTTAACACAGTGGTGTTTTGGCTTTTCACAAATACAGCCATGCTGCTGTAGGGAATATGAAAATGCTTATCCTGAGTTCAACCTCAACAGAACATGAGCTGCAATCCTGAATACTGTGTGCATGTGAAGGATCTCATTGTCGAACGCTGCGGTGTCCTTTTGAATCATGCTCTTCCCTGTGCTCTTGGCTCCTTCCTGTTTGTACAGTGCCTAGCATGATGTAAGCAAAACGAAAAAATGGGAGATCAAAAGATTATCGCTCATGTTATAATTAATAATTTTATTGCCTATACGGTTCATTTTCACAGTTTATATTCGTGTGTGTGTTTTTGTCTTATTTTAACACATTGCTGATGTTATTTTTCTCTTCTAATTGAGATATACGTTAACACATTTAAGACTTGGTTTATTCTTTGAAAGGAGTAACTGAATATGGTATTAGAAAACCCTGCAATTTCTTTCTAAATACTTTATCTGTCTATCATTAATGCATATGGTATTAAATTGTATAACACTATTGAGGGTGGACTAGGTCATGCATACTCATCCACATTGGAGAGCACTGTAATGCAGATTAGTCTTTTTTTTCGGGTAGATATACTGCAGGCTTGCCATATTGGTGTATGGTTAACACATTTAAGGTGTCAAAAGAAAGACTGAATGAATTTTATCAAGTTTTTTTTTTTCTGTTCAATTATAATTTGTACACGTTCACACAGTAGCTGCTCCTGCAAAGATGCAAGAAAGGTTCACCAATCTCTGTTAGGGGGGCAGGCTAACATTTTAGCAATAAAGAGCCGAGCTGAAGAAAACCACTGTCTTCCCTATGTGTGTGTGTGCACGCATGCAACTGTGTGTATGATTAATGAGCAAGTGTGAATGGGGCTTTATTATTTTTATGTTTGTCCATCACAGAATTCACTCTTACACTGAGGACTCTCCTTTCAAAGACGAAACAGCTGTATTCTTAATTCTGTTTATTTCTTGTTTTTTTCTTTATTTTTGAAAGAGCATTACTAATGTCCTGATTTGGGATTTATTTGTTTTGTAAAAGAGATACTGCAAGAGAGAAATAAATGAAACTAGAGCATTATGCTTCTGGAGTTGTTGCAATTTTCTTTTTCTGAGGACGTGTTTGTGAGAGAGAGACTTTTTCACCAGGGTTCACATTTGTATCAGCTTTGACCCTCAGACTTTGTATCTCCCTCAAGTATATCATTAACAGCAAGTGTCTGCTCTCTGTGTGTGTGTGTGTGTGTGTGTGTGTGTGTGTGTGTGTGTGTGTGTGTGTGTGTGTGTGTGTGTGTGTGTGTGTGTGTGTGTGTGTGTGTGTGTGTGTGTGTGTGTGTGTGTGTGTGTGTGTGTGTGTGTGTGTGTGTGTGAGAGATAGAGAGATAGAAGGAGGATCCCAACTTTGAATCCGAGCAGCAAAACTGTAAAATTCGGCAGTAATTTTGCATTCCATTATTAATTGCAATATAAGGTATATCATTGTCTATAATGTAGAAATATGAAACACCACACACACACACACACACACACACACCTGAAACCGGTGTTTTGCAAATAAATTGAATCCATACTGTGTGTTTGGACACCGTGATTATTATTTTATTGCTTCCATCCAATAGTATTGTGTGTGGGTGTATATAGAGGACACACAGGATCCCTGCTTAATTTGTGTGAAAGAGCACTGTCAGCACTGTAGATCGTGTGTGTGTGTGTGTCCGTGTGCATGTGTTAGTCGATTAGTGAGTGGACACAGCGTGATCGAGCATGCAGCTTTCATTGATCATTACCAACCTCCTGGCTGACACTCTGGACCAGTCATGGATTCGGGAAAGGTAAGGCAATTCTTGGCAATTACATTCTTTGCATATGATTCATAAAATGGTTATAAATTCTACCTCTCCATTCTAAAACTTGAAAGCAGTATTTGCAAACAGGCAGCTGATTTCACTGTACTGCTGACATAAGAAGCTTTAGTTTACATTTTTCACTCTGACCTGAAGAAACTGCTCTTCATCAGTGTATTGAGATTGTCATATGTGTCTGCCATAAGAAGATCAAATGTATCCATAGCACATGTAACATGTTTCATTTAAGCATCCTTATGTAACTTCTAAGCATTCTTATGATTGTCAGAAATGTTACATAAAGCAGGAATAAATCAATCCTTAATGTGGAAAAAGTATTTTTTTTTCATTTCTTTGTGCCCTTTTATTAGTGACCGTGTACTCGGAGAGTGACTCATGTTCTCCTGCACTTTAGATTGTCTGTTTTTCCATGCATCCATGTCACTGTGTCCTTATCTAAATGATTACATTTCACTCCTGCAGCAGCTAACGGGTACATTGGCCCTGGCTGTGTTCACAGCAGCTCTGTCATCCCTGCAGTACGGCTACAGTCTTGGAGTCATCAATGCACCCCAGAAGGTAGGATCTACTTTCACCCAGTCTTCGCTCCCTGACTGGACCATCCAATTGTCTCAGAATACTGTTACTGTTATCAGCCATCATCTGAATAAGCTTACTCCACCCTATGGCCATTTGCTCTATAAGACAAAGTAAGTTCAATGTACACCTTTCTTTGCAACACTGGAGATACATTTTCCCATTGTCTAGAGCAGTGGTTCTCAAATGGGGGTACGTGTACCCCTGGGGGTACGTGAAGGCTCTCCAGGGGGTACGTGAGATTTTTAAAAAATATATTTAAAATTAGCATCCATTCAAAAATCCTTTAAAAATTGTTATTTAATAAATATTCAATAAAATATAAGTGTAAGTTCATAAACTGAATGTAATGCAACAATGCAATCGTCAGTGTTGACAGTTTAATAAATCACACACTGATGGCAGAGCGCTGTGTGTTACATCTTTTTTTCAACCAAAAATGCTTTGCACTGGTTAGGGGGTACTTGGCTAAAAAAGTATTTCACAGGGGGTACATCACTGAAAAAAGGTTGAGAACCACTGGTCTAGAGAAACAACTTTTCCACAAATTGTGCTATGTGCCCAACGGAGAACTGTTTCATTGAAATTTTTGCAAGTTGTCGGAAATTCCTCTGGTCTGTAATGACAAGGACTTTGGGTGGCTCTCCACCAAATGCATGTCTTGTTTAGCGGCAGACAAATCAATAAAAAATCTCTCTGCTGCAAGCTGCTGGCATAATCGGGACAACTTCATTCCCCTTCAAAGAGAAAACACTATGCTCATTGTTGACTGATCTGATTAAGACTTGCTCCAGTCCAGTTCTGGTCAGATAGCATTATACTCTTTTACTGCCCCCGCAGACAGGTCCTTTCAACACCGCCCAGCATTGGTGATAAAGTCAATTCTTATTTGCCCCACAGTGGATAACATCTTGGACTGTGTGGAGAAACTTGAAATAGAAACTCTGGCAGAGAAGAGACATCCTTCCCTCTCTGCTGGCAGCCATTTATGTCAAAGCAATGGCCAATTATAGCTTAGACCTCATGTGGACATTGTTCAGGACAGAGACCATACAGTAGATCCGAATGGGAAGTTCAAAGCACATGACACAGCCGCAGGCATCCATTGGGGAATGTCTTATTCTCTTCATATCAGCGTTGGTGTCCCTTCAACATTTGGAACTGTTTGTGAGGATGGACTTTGTCTTTCTTTGTGGCTGTTCTGCTTGAACGGCCTCCATGGACTTTCCCCTATCTTGTCTTGATGTTTTTCTGTCTAGTGCTGTCTTTGCTGATACATTTCCCAAAATAAATGTAGTTCTCCACTAAAACCCATTTATTTAAACAAGTACTGGAGGTGTTGTATTATTGTACATTACTTACATTTTGGAGGTGCAGATGATTAGATGTGTTGTTTGGAAATATGTAATGCCTTTTTTCTCTTTTCTTCAATGTTGTGGTGGTTGGTGGCCATATAGGGCAAAGGGTCATAGGGTCAAGAAGGTCCCTCCTAATTGGTGGAGAATATGTATGTACATTTCAGTGAGTCTAACACAACTGGATGATTGGTAAAGTGGAGATACCACAGGTCAATAGGGTAACATTTTTAACTAATAGATGCGACTATAAAACTTCCCCAGTTGATTACCCTACATTAAGAAAATCATTTTCATGTCATAAGTTGTCTGAAATTGTATGTTTAGATAAGCAAAATTTGTATTGTTTTATGTTACTGTTGGATCTACAGACACAAAAAGACACAGTGTAGTAAAACAAAGATCTAAATGTGTATTTTGGATGTTTTCTTTCCACTAGTCTGAAAGAAGATGCTATGGAATCAAAATAGCCCAAAATGCACTGATCAGTGCATGAAAACTATGTTTTTTTGCCTGGGGTGTCTAGCCTTTAGCCAAATAGAGGTTGACAGTATACTTAAAATGAAGTTAATTTCAGCTTTAGCCTGCTGTCAATCACTATGAAAACACCACTCACTGCAGCCCCTGGTCTAGTCATGTAAAGGTGTTAAGAGGACCTTGTGAGTCTCTGTGCAGACATGGTGGGTAATCCTCAAAGCTAGATGTAATATTATCGGTATGCTCAAACTAGAAATAACAGTTAACCAAAAATACACAGCCCACTCTGTACTATTGATAGATTACTACTTATTGTGCAATGGAGATGATAATCCATCCATCCATCCATTTTCCGTAACCTGCTTATCCAGTTAAGGGTCGCGGGGTGCTGGAGCCGATCTCAGCTGTCAATGGGCGAAGGCAGGGTTCACCCTGGACAGGTCGCCAGTCTGTCACAGGGCTGACATATATAGACAGACAACCACTCACACTCACATCCACACCTACGGGCAATTTAGTGTCTTCAATGAAGCTTAGCTGCATGTCTTTGGACTGTGGGAGGAAGCCGGAGAACCCGGAGAGAACCCACGCTGACACGGAGAACATGCAAACTCCAGTCTGTCTAGCCTGGGAATTGAACCCCGGCCCCTCTTGCTGTGAGGCGACAGTGCTAACCACTACACCACCGTGCATAATAATAATAATAATAATAATAATAATAATAATAATAATAATAATAATAATAATAATAATAATAATAATAATAATAATAATAATAATAATAATAATAATAATAATAATAATAATAATAATAATAATAATAATAATAATAATAATAATAATAATAATAATAATAATAATAATAATAAACAGTATAATAGTTAACACGGTAAAAAACAATCGATATAATGGAAGAGAAATAACAAATAAAATAAATAAAATAAATAAAATAAATAAAATAAATAAAATAAATAAAATAAATAAAATAAATAAAATAAACAAATTGTAAATTAAAGCCTTATCTCCTCAGGCAGGTTGTTCCAAAGCGTTGATGATGAACAACGCCACTGGAGTCAATGTGTATAAGTGTCATCTTTCAAAATGGCCTCTCCCGCTTATTGGATTTTATTGGACAGTGTGATATTGAATCAATCAAAAGGAAATTTCGCTAAATAGGCAAAATAAAAAATACTGATGTTGTCCTTTTGTTTAAACGACATCTTACTTAATACAATTTTAAGTTACATAGTGAATGTCATAATTACTAAGCACATATGTTAACGATATGTGTTTGCATATTTTGGGACTGCCTGTACCTCTTGATGATCAATAAACATGTTTGTGTCCTAGGTCATTGAAAAGCATTATGGGCGGTCACTGGGGGTGTGGTCAGAGAGGGCCGCCGTCCTGTCAGGAAACGACACAGAAGAAGACGATTTCCCCGAGGCGGGACAACACCCTTCCGTGGTCATGTATTGGTCATTGTCGGTGGCAATCTTCTCCATCGGTGGCATGTTATCCTCCTTCCTGGTGGGATTTGTGGGCGACCTGAGAGGGAGGTGAGAAAGGAAGGATAAAATGACACTGAAAAAGAAGGGAATAACTGAGTAAAATAATGTGGAGTGTGAAGAAGGATGGGAGTCGAAGAGAGTGAGTCAAACTTTAGTTTGAAAAGACTTACAGAGTTGAAGCTAAACCGGCATCAATATGGAATAATGCCACGGTGCTGGTGCTCCTATCCATCATCTGTCTTTCTCTTCATCTCCCTTTGCCTCCTCTCTCTGTCCCTGTCTTGCAGGATAAAGGGCATATTAATGGTCAACATTCTGGCTGTAGCTGCCGGACTGCTCATGGGACTCTGCAGAATGTGGAAACCTCACATCATGGTCATCTCCGGCCGCGCCGTTATGGGCTTTTACTGTGGTACATTAAAGCACGTTATAACCTTCAATTAATAAGTTGGAAATCCCAATTTTTTTTATAGGTCATATGCTATATGATCCTTTATTATTCCAAATATTCACCTTCATGACAGCTAATTATTTCATATTTAAGAGGAAATTGAAAGGTTTCCCCAAAATATCCCCCTCCAGTATTGCCATATATCCGACAATGAATGTTTGCTCATCAGTCCTCCTGATGTGTGCGTTTCAGGGTTGACATCTGGGCTAGTGCCTATGTACATTGGAGAGATTGCACCCAAGGCTTACAGAGGGGCTCTGGGAACATTACACCAGCTGGCTATTGTCATTGGCATCCTAATCAGCCAGGTGAGGTGCACAGCATCATCTTTGCTTGATGACATTCGTAACATATAACCTAAACTGTATGTGTATGTGTGTGTGTTTGTGTGTGAATGTAGGTAATAGGCTTGGACTTTGTGTTTGGTAATGATGATATGTGGCCCCTGTTGCTTGGGCTGTCTGGAGCTCCGGCAGTATTACAAACTTTCCTGCTGCCTCTATGCCCCGAGAGCCCTCGGTACCTTTACATTATACTGGGCAAGGAGCAAGAGGCTAGAAGAAGTAAGAGTGACACACAGCAACTCTCCGTTTCCACCCTTTTTTCTCTCTTTTAGGGCTCTCTTATGGAAACACTATAACCTCGATCATTCAGAAGTATACAGTTTACAGTAGCCTATATAGACTATGCTACACAAGATGCTTTAAAGCAAAAGTTCAGCAATTAAGGAAACATGCCTGTTCACTCTCACACACAGAGTTAGATAAGGAGATCAACACCACTCTCACGTTTGACTGATAAATGTAAGACGATGGCTGCATTCACAACAACCTGCACTGAACATCAGATGTTTTTCTATGAACTAAACAAACAAGACATATCTTATTACAGGACAAAATGCACTAGAGGTGCTGGTAGGGCGATTTGTTACCTCTGGACAGAGCCAGGGCAGTTGTTTCCCCCTCTTTCCATTCTGTAAACCAAGCTAAGCTAACTGGCTGCTGGTTATACCTTCACACTTACTGAACAGACATGAGAGTTTGTCGATATTTGAATCTAACTCTCAGAAAGAAAGTGAATAAGCGTATTCCACGAAATACAAAACATATTCCTTTCATTTTGCTACTTTCAGTTCATTTGAAAGCTACTTGTAATTGTTCATATTTACACTATGGTGCTGCTTTTACTTAAGTTAAGATTCTCAAAACTTCTTCCACCATTGCAAGTTCATATATACAGACTCTTGCTCTTGTTTACCTTTGATCTGGGTTGTGTTGCAGGTTTATATCGTCTAAAAGGGGTGTATGATGCAACTCCGGATCTGGAAGAGATGAGGAGAGAGAAAGAGCAGGCCGACAGGGAGCCCAGGGTCTCTATCCTTTCCTTGGTAAGTCTCTATATAGGAAGAGGCTCACTTGAGACAGATTGCCACAACTACCTAAAAATATAACTCAGGAATTTTGTTTCAATTTGTCCGGTCGGCAATTTTGAAGAAAATTGATTTTAGGGTTTTAGAATAAAATAACTGATAAACTCCCTGAGCAGATAACTCTCATTAAACTATCACTAGAATAGTCCTGAAAAATAGACACAAATTCCTTCATAACAATCCTCCTCAGGGCCGACAGAGACACAATCTCTGAGCCATCCAAATGAATCAGCAACCAAAGTATCCTGATGATCTCATGTAACGAGAATGTGCTCTAGTGGTGCACTTTAAAAAAAAAACACTGCAGTGACAATATTGTACTGTTCTTTATTTCCTCCTAGATCCGCTCCTCCCTGTACAGACAGCAGCTGTTTGTTGCCCTCATGATGCACCTCTCCCAACAGTTGTCTGGCATCAACGCAGTGAGTGGCAAATTAAAATCACAGTGACCCTTGAATAATATACCTGTTTTAAAATTCTCCTATTTCTTAACTTTCTTACCGTATTTTATTGTATATTTTCATCTTTCAATTTTTTTTTTATGCACTGTGTTTTATTTTTACTGTACGCAACAATTAATCACCTAGCCAAATTCCTTGTATGTGTTACGTACTTGGCACTAAAAAGCTTCTGATTCTGATTCTGATGTTAGAATGGCAGGAAAAATCTTGTTTCATTGTCAGAGGACACTGTATGTGCACATCAGCAGTGACTGGGTTTTCATGTTTTAGTCTTCTGGTTCACTTTAACTGCTTTCATAGCTCAACTTTTGGCCGCAGTTGTCAGAAAGATTTTTCTAAATAAGCTCTAAAAAAAGTCACTGTACACTACCTGCCCAGCACAAGACAGAAGTCAGACAAAGTTAGTATATAACTAGTGAACATAGCGGGGCATTTAGGAGCTGAAGAGCCAAATGTTCCCCTTTAAAGGAAAGTAGAGACGAAAAGAGCTGAAAGGAGAGTGAATGTTGGGCGTACATTCATCAGCTGACCAAAAACACAACTCCAAATGAATGCTAACATCGCCTATGTCTTCTGGGTTTGTAAACGGGCAGCTGTTGGCTATCAAGTTTGTCACTGTTGTGTTTGCAGCTGTTTAAAAAATAGAATTTTGCAATTATTAGTGTGCCAGGAAATGAAACATTATTTTACGTTATTTACTCCTCCACAATTTTCTGTCTTGAGATATGATCATAAGCCCGACTTCACTCACAAATGTGCATTGCTTATTGTTACTTCTCTTGAGTGTTTGGCCTTCACTCTGAGTGTGTTTGCAGCTTGAGATTTACTCAAAAAAAAAAATGCAGTTAGCAGAGTACATGAGATCTTTAATTCTCTGTTGTACGACTGTAAAATATACTTACCTGCCACTGTCCCTAATCAAAGCAAACACACAAACAGCTCCTTTTTTACATCACTTTGAAGTTATAGAAATTCTTTGCTTGTTTTGTCCTCAAGATCTTTTATTACTCTACGGATATCTTTACCCGAGCCGGTGTCGCTCAGCCAGTCTTCGCCACTATAGGAGTCGGAGTCATCAACACACTCTTCACTCTGGTGTCTGTGAGTAGCTACAGACGCAAAACACACAGACACATATACACACTTGTGGATATAAACCATGAACATTGCACTGTTTTTTTTCTTTTATTGCTTCTAACCACACAATAACATAGACACAAACTCACAGATAATGGGTGTAACATATGTTCTAGGTTGCACTGGTAGACAAGGCTGGCAGGCGCACTCTGACTCTGGTTGGACTGGGAGGGATGTGCTGCTGTGCAGTTGCCATGACAGTGGGCCTCAAATTTCAGGTTTGTTCAATCAGGTGTCAGAGATTTAGTCTGTCAACAACATGAGCTGAACATCTATCTAGTTATGAGGCTGTGCAATTGTATTGGCATGGCCTGAAATACTTTGTTTTCTACCACCTGCATTTACTGACTTGTTAAGAAGCTATGCTCATTCTAAATGTTCTGTCTAAAATGTCAAAAAAAGCCGTACAAAGCTCAGTCTCGAAAAAAATCTTAACCAAAGGTCCACTTGACAGCTTTTTCTGGAGCTTTCAACTGCATCTCATGGTCTTCATCATTGGATGGAGTTTGCTCCGTTTCGTATAGCTCAGCTGCCATTGCATACCGGTAGCACAACTTTCTTTGTTTTTCTGAGCAATTTCCGTACTTACCCGTGTTGCGGTGGAAAACTCCATATCACAAGTGAGCAAGATTTGTTTTGTTAAAGTAACTTTGTAAAATGTTTAAGGATGGGATATTTATGCAAGACAATGCCAACCCATTCCACTCTCATGCAAGCATCTTTTGATCATTTGTGGTGCTGCAAAGTTACAGATGTCCACCTCAACTCCTAATATTTATTAGAACGGATTTTTTGTCTTTACAGTAAACAAATGCAGTGCATGCTTTACATAGAGCAAAAATATCCAATACCTTACCTCCATACGTAAGCTGTGTATCACACTGTGTTGCTTGCAAACACAGGTCCTAAGCCAACATGTTTCCAACTCAGTGCGTTGTTTCAGGCAGCATTTGATCATTCCAAGTAATCAGGAAACTGCCCTGACTGATGTACTCTTTCTTCCGTCCAGAATGAATACTCATGGATGAGCTACGTCAGCATGTCAGCCGTCTTCCTCTTCGTGAGTTTTTTTGAAATTGGTCCTGGTCCCATCCCATGGTTCATAGTTGCTGAACTGTTCAGTCAGGGACCTCGGCCTGCGGCCATCGCTCTAGCCGGCTGCTGCAATTGGACCAGCAACTTTATCATAGCCATGACCTTTCCATATATACAGGTAGGCAGAACAACAGGGACATACATATGTACTGTAAACTCACAGAATCCAAAAACACTGTCAGTCCTGACTCCTGTCTTTTTCTTTCTTTTTCTTTTAAGACTTGGTTGGATTCTTATGTGTTCATCCTGTTTGCTGTGCTGCTTTTCGGCTTCACTGTGTTTATTTATTTTCGGGTGCCCGAGACCAAAGGGAAATCCTTTGAGGAGATTGCTGCTGTCTTCCACAAGGGCCGGAAAAAGGTGGCACAGGGCCCCAAAGATGGTACTGAACTGCAGCAGCTCAAAACATCCACAGATGCTTGAAACAACAGCAGCGTATTTGTGTGATCTATTTGTATGTGTGTTCAGCTGTCAGTATTTCAAATGTCAAGTTTTTATGTACATTTATTCTCGTAGTATTATAATAATTATATAATGAATTAAGGTGTTTTTACACGATGTGATATTTTTTTATCATATGATTATGGATGCCACACAAAAACCAGCAGTGACAGTTCTGTTATATGGAGTGAAGTTTACATTTAATCCAAATATAAACTTGCAGTATTGTGACTTGATAGTTAAAGTGGCTATAATCAATATTTTATTGCATGCCTGTTTGTGTGTGAAAGGAATTATTTGAACCTTCGGATATTTTTTACCCAACTGCAGTTCCTCTGAGATTTATGGGGTCTTTCATTGTTGTGGTTTTCATGTTTTAGTATTTTGGTTCAATTCAACTGCTTTCATAGCTCAATTTTTGGCCACAGTTGGCAGAGAGATTTCACAAAATAAGCTCTAATAAAGTCACTGTACACTACCTGCCCAGCACAAGACAGAAGTCAGACAAAGTTAGTATATAACTAGTGAACATAGCGGGGCATTTAGGAGCGGAAGAGCCAAATGTTCCCCTTTAAAGGAAAGTAGAGACCAAAGGAGCTGAAAGGAGAGTGAATGTTGGGCGTACATTCATCAGTTGACCAAAATCAAAAACTCCAAATGAATGCTAACATCGCCTATGTCTTCTGGGTTTGTAAACGGGCAGCTGTTGGCTATCAAGTTTGTCACTGTTGTGTTTGCAGCTGTTTAAAAAATAGAATTTTGCAATTATTAGTGTGCCAGGAAATGAAACATTATTTTACATTATTTACTCCTCCACAATTTTCTGTCTTGAGATATGATCATAAGCCCAACTTCAATCACAAATGTATGTTGCTTATTGTTACTTCTCTTGAGTGCTTGGCCTTCACTCTGAATGGTGTATGTGTGTGTGGGTCTGACACTAAAAGGCTGTTTTCGCATTACTCTGTCGAAGGGGGGGACAGACTCTCTGTGCTAACCTTAAACATGCCAAGACAGGCAAGCACGACCATTACTCTCTGACATTACAATGAGCCGACTGTCAACTGTCCAATAACTTACAGATATGTTGTGGAAACTTGAAGCCTCAAGCGCACATTCACTGACTATGGATTTTAAAGTGTAGAAGGAGACATCTTGTGTCCAGCAATAAAACCTTTTGAAACAACAAATATTTGTCATAGATTCTGGATTGAACCGCTGATGTAATTTTAAGATATGAATGAGGTAATTCAACTTTTTGGTTGCTTTGGAGCGGGGACCTTTTAAGAAAGCAGAAACGTGTTTGGTTTTTTAATCAACCCAATAGTGCAGATCACAAGTGAGCAAGATTTGTTTTGTTAAAGTAACTTTGTAAAATGTTTAAGGATGGGATATTTATGCAAGACCCATTCCACTGTCACACAAGCATGTTTTGATCATTTGTGGTGCTGCAAAGTTACAGATGCCCACCTCAACTCCTAATATTTATTAGAATGGATATTTGTCTTCACAGTTAACAAATGCTTTACATAGAGCAAAAATATCCAATACCTTACCTCCATACGTAAGCTGTGTATCACACTGTGTTGCTTGCAAACACAGGTCCTATACCAACATTTATTTTTATATTTATGGAATCATCCCTGCTTTATAGATAGTGGCTTTGAAAAGATCAGTGTAAAGTCCAATCAAGGAGAACATGGAGCAGACGGCTGAGTGTACCAAAGCCCAGTTACTCTGCTCTCACACAGCCCCCAGAAACAAAAGGCGGAAGTAATTTTAATGTATTGGGTATTATATCGTTTATTTTAATCTACAACAATATATGCACTGACTGGCAGGTACAATTTGTTTTAGTGTGTTTCTGCACTGTACTTTTGCTCTGGTTTATGCTCTTAGATGCTTGTTTAAGAAAGGAGATGCACTTATGACTTCTGGTGACTAGTAGTTATCTTGAGTACATTACATTACATTACATTACAGTCGACTTACAATCAGTAGTATATTACATATCATTCACCCATTCACACACTGATGACAGGCTACCATGCAAGGTGCCACCATCAGACTCTAACTAACATTCATCATCCAGTACCTACAGTACCAGTCAAAAGTTTGGACACACCTTCTCATTTAAACTACTTTGAAGAATCTAAAATATAAAACATATTCTGGTTTGTTGAGCATTTGTTGTTTGTGTTCCTTCATAGTTTGGATGTCTTCAATATTAATCTACAATGTAGAAAAAAATAAAAATACAAATAAAGAAAAACCATTGAATGAGAAAGTGTGTCCAAACTTGTGACTGCTACTGTATATATTGAATACACTTATTGTAAGTCGCTTTGGATCAAAAGCGTCTGCTAAATGACTGTAATGTAATGTAATGTACAATGCATACGTAGTTCTGCACAGGTGCGCGTCATGTTGTGCGCGTCCCCTGCGGACAGTCAAGAGAGTGCACAGACCCAAGATCTCTACGCGCAACAAGCTCCTCCCCCCTCTACGCACCTCGTCAGCGCAGCGCGTACCTGCCCTCTCTGCTACTCCTACGGTACAAAACCTCTACGCATGCGAAGTGACTCTCCCTTTTTTTTGTAAGCAAGACAAAAGGTAAGTAAAACGTAGGGGCTTCTTTATCATTTTTATTTTATTTACATGTTTCACACCATCTAGCGAACGTTTACTAACATGCTGTTTTGCAGAATAACTACGCCTTACCGTCTGTATATACTACACCGGCCTGGGACGCATGTGTGGCCTTAGTAGTTAATCAGTAACTTCTAAATTAATGTTTGGTGATCAATTGTACTAAGTTCTCATAGTATTCTCCCTATTATTAACAACAGTGTGGTTAGCCAGTGGAAATGGGTATGGATGGTGTTGGCAAGCTAATGTAGCTAACGATGACAAAAAAACACGAGGTGGGAACCTGAAGCTAGCTGACTAGCTCATGCTACCGTAGCAGAGTGGGCTCATTTGGCCCAGCTGCCACGTAACGTAGCTAACTAGATCATGCTGTTTGCTAGCTTACTAGCATAAGCAGCTTAGCCACTCCGACGCTAATTTGAACCAATTTTATATTAAATTAAGGAGGCAATGAACTAATGTGTTAGACTAACTGGGTATAGCCCCCCGAACCGTGTTCAAGAGGGGGAAATGAAACCGCGAAGAGTAAATTCGACACGAGAACATTTCACGTTCGCGTTTCAGATAGTTGCTCAGTGAGATGTGGTTGCCCCACCTTGGGTCATTGTTTGTACTGAAGTGTGAGGAATTAGTGTTTTTAAATTAAAGCACGTCTAAAGGTGTGAAGATGCCTGTTAACGTTGGGCTAAGTGCAGCAGAGCACTCTCTTGCCATCTAACTCTTTGATTTCTGGCTATTGATTTGGAAACACTCATGGCCCAACCACTGCCGACTCCTCTTTCTGCAGCTGTTGAAGTCTAATCTGGTCTTGGTTGTAGTCATAGTTCCAGTTGGACAATGTGTTAAATATATATGCTCATATAACTGCCATGCAATAATAATGATCATAATAGGATTATTTTTCTTTATGTATTTGCACCAATTGTTTGAGAACCACACACAATCATGTTTTTAGTACTGCTTGTGTCACAAACATTTTGTGTCTGTTCTTGTGCACATCAGGGTTGTGTACAACAGCCCATCATGGCAGATGACGATTTCCAAAGTGGGCACTCTGGGGCCTCCTCAACATTCCCACAGCAGTGCTCTGCTTTGAGGAAGAATGGCTTTGTCATGATCAAAGGACGTCCCTGTAAGATCGTTGAAATGAGTACCTCCAAGACTGGCAAGCATGGACATGCCAAGGTAAAACCTCCTTGTGCATCATTTGGAATTCAGAGCTAAAGGCACTTTTGAGATTTACCGTTTCTCCAGTTATTCAAACCCCCAATGCTTACTTACTGATAACTTATGGTGTTTTCACAGGTTCATCTTACAGGAATTGACATCTTTAATCAGAAGAAGTATGAGGATATCTGCCCATCTACCCATAACATGGATGTCCCAAATGTTACAAGGAAAGACTTCACGGTGAGATGACAATCGAATAATTATTTCCCTGTCCAGTATTAAGTGTTTAACATTTGTTTAGACCACCGGTGGATCTCATTTCCTACAATGTTTTGGAATTTGATATAACCTCTTTCTAATGAACAAGTGTGACGTGAAAAAAAAATTGCTTTTTCAAACAGGTTTGTCAAATGCGTTAGAGCTCTAGTAGTTGTGAAATGATGTACAGGTTTAGAACTGGTTGAACAAGTTTTGGCTTGGCCAACTGCACTAGTTGAAGGCCACTGTTTGGATAGGAATTCTCTAAAATCACATACATGCTTTTTGTACTAATGGGAAGACTAGGTTTAGTCTTTGGGACCGTTTTGTTAAACTGAGTTTGTGCTCAGTGCTGTATTGTCAATATTCATTTTTATTCATGTGGCAAAAGATTCTTTAAATATATATTTATTTTTCTTAGTGTACTTCTTGTTCATCGTTGGCAGTGGCGGGTAAAACCGTGAGCTGCACAGTGCTGCATCGCTAGTGGCCAGTTAGGACACAGTGGAATATGCATGTACATGTGTGTGATATCACACATAATACCAATGTTATTTAGTATACATTGTATTTTTGGATTTGGCAAGTTTCTGAGAAATAAAAGGACAGCTAGCCTTCAAGTAAAATGTTTGTAACAGACAGCATTTTTACTTTTTTGTATAACTAAACTTGTTCTTGAAGTCACTGAGAATTGAAAAATACTATACATGTTTTAGTAAAGTGTTAATTTGTGCATGGTTAGCATGAATAAATCTCCTTTTCCCATGGTGTGTTTACATTACTGCAAACAGTTGATCTTACTTTTATTTCAATAGGAAAACTCCATAATCTTAAACTTACTGCACTCTGCTTTCATGCCATAATTTGCCACATCGCATTTACTGCACAAAACGGACTGGAGTAGATCCTGCAATTAGCAATGTCGTGAATCTGTAATTGTTTTGAATCGGATCGTAAAATACTGAAATATCACACCTGAATAACGTTGACTAAAATATAAATATTAAAATAGCAAATAACTAATCGCTGAATGAATTGAGGTGTCAATAGTGTAGTTTTGCACGTAAACGGGTGCGTTCATGTGTACAATACCCTCTGACATCTGAAAATGATGACTCATGACAGCCACTGTGTAATTGGGTAAACCTAGGTTTTTCCTAGAATTAGGTTAACCGGTGATGGTTATGTATTATTTCTCTGCCTTTAGAGTAAAAATATACCATAATCTTAATGTTTTTAACCGTTAACTGTTTTTGCTCTTTCCCTGGTGGCATATTTAGGTTTTAGATGTCGCCGATGGTTACTTGTCCCTGATGGATGACTTTGGATCTACCAGAGATGACCTTAAACTACCAGACAGTGAAATTGGCAAAGAAATCGCGAGGAAGTTCGAAAATGGAGATTCTTTCATGGTGAGTTTCTGTGGCTTGAAAATCAAATCTTCTGACTGATAGTGGCTGAACTGGAACATATGTAAAAAGGGTTAATTGTCTTTTCAGATGTTGCATTACTATAAAGTCTAACAGTAAATATCAAGACATTTGCTGTTTTCACTGATATTTATATAGATTTGCCTTTCTTATCTAGTTTTTTTAAGAGAAACATGGAAGATTTAAAAATATGTTAATTACCTGCTTAGTTTATGTATTGGCATTACTGAAGTACTATCTTAAGAATCTGTTATCATATCAGATAGTTACTGTAGAGAATATTCCTTGCTTTCACTTGTGACTTGGGCTTGTGACAGACCTTGGCACTTGAAATATATTTAAATGACCATTTCACAGTAAATGTAAACATTCCAAATACATCCCAGTTTATTTCCCGTTGCAGTGCAATACAACCTTTTTTAAATACTGCTTTTTGGATGCAAACCTTTTGGCAAGTTGATTTATCAACTCGTGCTCTGCTATCAACAAGTAGGCTTTTGATATTTAGGCAGAATAAAGGGATCCTTATTCTGCAGACAAATCAAAGTGATGTGGGATAATGAGTCCAAGCTCTCATGGTGTTTCTCCCCTTTCAGGTCACTGTGCTGAAAGCTTTAGATGAAGAAAATGTTGTTGCCACCAAAGCCCAGCAGACTTAGTACGTCCAGGACAACGCTGAGGACCTCACATTCCCGTTCTACAGTGGGGCATTGCAGCCTCACCGAAGCTCCTGGCCTTCACCCCACATCTACCAGTTTAACAGCTGGTAAACAGAAGTCTGGAAACTGGAAGGGGTCAGCTTCAATCATGAAGTCATCCAACTGCAGCCATTTTGCAATTGCTACTGATATTATTCCAGGAGTACTTAACAACATTCCAGCATTTCATAATTTTCTTTTTAGAGTATTGGTGACATATCTTTTTCTGTCTGCATTACTTTTTAAATCCCACTTATTGTCCCCTTTTTTTTTTTTTTTTTTTTTTTTTGGTTTCTGAATGAAATGTAGAGCTTTTGAGTTGGCTGTGAGCATGTATCCTGAGGTTTGTTTACAATTGTGATGCTGCACCTTGCTTTCAACTGAAATTCTTCCCTAAAAAAAAAGGATTTTATCTCTACAGGCTGTCTTGATGCCTCAAACAAGTTCCAACTCTACAGCTCAAAGAACTGTAACACAACTTCATGGCCAGAATATGCCTTTCTGCCTTTGAAAAATTAAAACATATGCAAGCAAACTTCTAATTGGCAATTTACTTGTATACATATTCCCTAGCAGCTGTGAATTTATATACAAATGTATTTACTTTGCATTTCAAATGCAGATCTGACAATATTTCTACTGCATTCTAGCTGCGTATCAATAAGATCTGTCTTTTGTAGCTAGGAACTCTGCTGTCTCAGCTGTTTAGTAGCCAAACGGGTGGCTGGATGCACCATTTTTTTTTCTTTCTTTTATACTATGAAACATTTTCCTTTCACTTGAGGCCTTAAGTATATAAAATAGTTTTGAAATAACAAAACACTTAAAACCTTAACTATTAGCAACACCAAAATGCTTCAGAGGATTCTTGGCACACAGCAGACGACACAAAAATAATTTTACACCTTTTAAGACGTAGCCCAATCTAGATATCTCCGCTGTGGGTTATCCAAGTCTTGTCATGGGGGACTTCAGTAATCAAGAACGGAATAGATGAGCGTTACCATAGAGCTATATAATGGGCTGCAGGTCGGGGAAAGTCATTTTGGGGTGGTAGGTCCGCTTGCAGTTTAATGGGAGGTTTTTTTAAGCGTTATCTGCAGACTTTTAAAATGGAGTGCGGTTAAAAGTATTTCTTATGAAATAAAGGGACATTGGGTATTTGCAAGAAAATCTGAATGTGTTACATGCACTGCATTAACATGGTTGCTGTAGATTCAGAATTGAGATGCAGGTAGTCAGTTTTCTCCCCTATATCCTATTAAAATGAAAACTGTAAAGCTTTAAGAGTGTATTTGCAATATATTTGAAGCGCTGCGGTCTGTTTGTTTTTTATTTTTATTTAAGCAGTTATACCAGTGGTCCAGTGAGGAGGATGAATTCCCAAAAACCTGCTATTCAGTTGCGCAATTAACTGTAGACTTTAAAAATATATATATATATATTAGTCTGACTTTGGATTTTGAAACTTCTCTTCACTGTTGTCATAGCAATACTTTTGCAATTTAAAACTTTGGTTCTTATGTGTGTTTGTAAAAAACAAAACAAAAACTAATCTCAGTGAAGCGTGAACAACAAATCTGATTTCTCTAGCAGAAATCCCTGTCCCTTACACAGGCTAAGGGACATGTTTTACAAATTTATGAAGTCATATTCCCAAAAATTGAATTACTCCGATCAGTTGGATGTGTGTAAACATACCGATTGTAATATGAACATAGGATGCTAATGGTCCAGTTTTAAAGTTTGTAAAAGTAGCCGACTTGTTATTTTTGTTCCGACTTCAGCCCAGTATGTTTTACTTCTGTCAAGACACCAAAGAGATCCATAGCATCACAGCAGTGGATTCTTGTGCAACGTTTTCTCCTGGCCATCAGTAGTACTCTGGACTGCAAGAACCAAAGGTGGAAGCCACGACACTGTACTAAGGGTACATTTCCGAGTATTATTTTCTCTACGCAGGAGGGAAAATCTTTCAACTTGCAAATGAATGCACTAATAGCAGCACACAGTAGAGACATTGATTGATTCTATAGCAAATACATTTTCCAAAAGTATTCAAATCTTAATATCCAATCAGTAGTTCTACTTTATAGTTGTGTTACGAGCTCTTCGAGTCTTCCTTAAGCCATTTTTTTATTTCTCCCCTTCAGTTTCCTCCCAGTAATTAAGCTGTTCTGGTCCCTGTTATATAGCACTAATTACTACCAAACGTCTAGTAAACGATCCTCCACCTTAAGCCTCTCACTCGGAGTCAGCAGAACTGACCTCTTGTTCCACTCTTAATACACTGAGGGAGATGTCCTGGCCTCTCATGCTGATCTAGGATCAGAGACTGCGAGGGACACAACTGCAAAATGACGGAGTCAAGTGTCATGAGGGCAGATTTTCTCAGGGCTAGTAAATTGTTGGGGGAGATTTGGTACTCAAACAGTGTCAGCACTGAGGATGAGAAGTCCACTATTCCGGTATTGGAGAATGTTCCGTTTAAACTTTATTTTAATTTATAATATTTTTTTGCAAGAAACTGGTTTAATTGTATGTTTAGAACACATACAGTATGCGTCGAAGGGTTATTGGAGTGTTTCCCAAGCTTGGCAAAGGTCTTTTTATTACTTCCTATGTTTGCTCCAAATCATTTATTGGGGAGTATGACCTTTACAATTCTGGAACATGAAGAAACATCGTCTCTTCTGTCATAAAAATCCTAAATCTTTGTTTTTTTGTAAAGGCAAAATAAAAATACAATCAAGTGTTATCTACTTTTTTTCAGTTTTCTCTTACTCATGTCCAAAATTGCAAATGGCTCAATGTAAAGCATTAACAATAAGTGTTTCTATATTTTTTATTACCCCTTGAACAAAATAACTAGAAACATTAAGCACAAGAACCAATAACAGTTACTTGCTCAAAGTAAAGTCACAAAAAGAATAATCCCTGAGCATGTTTGTTAACTAAATCAGCGAGGGTTGCTCTGTGCTGACCTTAAAATGATCTACATACTTACATATACAAATACTAAATTATAGTGTAACCAGGTGTAACTGATGTTGAGGCATGGTTGGTTCAGCCGGACTGGTAACGTAGTGCACTGGGATTGACTGAGTGATTAAAGGCACCTGTTGGCCAGCCGCGATCTATGAGTCTGTCCTTTGTGTCGGGCCGTCCGACAGACGTTGCGTTTGGCGTCTGGAGTTGGGTAGGCCGCATGCCGAGGTGGCCTCGGGTGTGAGGGTGACTGAAGTGACTGGCCGAGAGCAACCGCGTACGGTTTTTGCTTTATTGAGCTCAGTGTCTAGGAGGCATCTTTATCCTGATGTGGTGGATTGCAGCTGCAAGGTACATGTTCATATTTCAGTGGTTTTCATTATGCATTTTTTTTTGTATGTTACAGAAATTATGTAAGAAACTGAAATAATCTGACAGTCGTCACTAGACGCATTGATGTAATATGCTCAGTAGATGGCAGTGAAGGTTCACTTTTGAAAGCTGAGCTTTTTATCCCTCTATCCATCTATCCATCTCACATCCTTACATCTATCTTCACAAAGTCAGAACAAGTTTTTGGTGGTGAAAGTTGTTTCGAAAGCCACACACGTGCTGCATTTAGAAGCCTAATGTACATAGTGTGTGGACTGCAGCTGTGCATGATAGCACCCACACATTAGACAAAACAAGAAATTAGAAATGTTTCAATTATTTGACTTTAGCAGCAGGAGATCATACCATGTTTGTGACTTTTAGCAGCCATGAATCACTGCACATGATTTGCCATTTGCACTCTGCTACAGGTCTTCTATTTAGAAAGGACTGTTTCAATAATCAAAATGCCTTTTTCCAATAAGACCACAGCCGCTTCCTCTCAGCCCCGCCTCTTACAAATTATGCATGCGTTTTGGAGGAAACTCTACTTCCTCAGCACTCTGCAGGTCGCACACTCTCACTTGCTAACTCCAGTGAACAAGCTACATGTACGAGTCACCTTGCAGTCCCCACAGAATGAGACCATTAAGCCCCCTCCGTGGCCATTACAGAGAAACCTCGTGTACGTCTTTCCTTCTTGACTGTTTTACTGGGAACTCTTTGTCTGAACTCTTTCAAGGCTCAGTGTGGACATCGAAGCATGGCTTTAGGAGAGGAATGGCGGAGGTATTATTGGCCATTCCACAGTGCTTCAAATCTGTTTATCCAGACGGTGAGGCCGTTGGATTCCTGCCAGATGTTTGGAGGAGATGAACCAGTTTGGAATTGTTGGAGATTTCAGAGAGTTTCAGGGTAAAGGGCTTCTCTTGTAAGTCAGGGAAAACACTATACCACACACACACACACACACACACACACACACACACACACACACACACACACACACACACACACACACACACACACACACACACACACACACACACACACACACATCATCAACACTTGCGTTGCACCAAGTTTAAAGGAGGGCTAAATTCTTAACTGCAGGAGCTATGTCTCAAAACAGCATGAGATGGATAAAGAGCAAAGATCAAAGCTTTAGTATTGTGTGTGTGTGTGTGTGTGTGTGTGTGTGTGTGTGTGTGTGTGTGTGAAGCTATCTTCAGTTTCTTTTAACTGTTACCTATCAGTCACACACATAGCTGAATTATTATCTGTAGTTATATTTGGCCATAATACAGGGCAGGTATGGCATAAAACTGTATCACACAGAAGTGTACATTATTCAACAAGCCCATTGTGAATCCAAAAAGAAATGAGAAGAAACAGAATAAAAGACGAAAAAATATATTTTTAAACATTCTTATTAATATCAGAAATGTCTCTGAATAGATGCCATAGCATGCTTCAGTCAGATGTGTTCGCTTATATTCATAGTGTGTGTGTATGTGCCTGTTTTCATGTCTGCACGAGTACGTCTATGATTTGGGTGTGTGTAGTATCTGTTCATGTGGCCGACGTGTGTTAGTTTGTGTGTGTATTTGAAGATTTTGGAGTTATTGAATCCAGATTTTGAAGTAAAAAATTGTGGGGAAAGAACACTTCATCTCAGCCACTGACTTTATTTGGGGAGGTTTTGGAGGACAGAAGGAGGTGTTTTGTCCTCCTTTTAATGTGCTCAATCCCGCTGACAGATGAGTAGAAGGGAAGGTTTCTGTATGTGTGCGGTGTTGTGTTTGTGTGTGGAGTAGGGGTGTGCTGAAACCTGAAGCAAAGACAAATCATAAGGCAGCATGCACTGAATCTAACACTTTTCAAAGATTATGAACTTGCATTCAATTAATTGCTGATAAAAGCATCGCTTGGATTATTTTTTTTCCCATGCACCAAAAGCAAAACAGCATTTGTTTCTACTATAGAGAGGTGACTTCATGGTGACACTATAGGAACAGTTAGAGAATCACCAAAGTCATTGGGATTCATCAAATCGAGACAATCCTTATATGTACAACATTTTGAATGGCCACCCTTTGCATAGATATTTTATTTTAAAGAGATGGACCGACTGATGGATTGCCACATAGACATTGCTGTCTGTCCTCTGACTAGGCTTGAACACAGACACATTTGGGCTGTCAGTTTAATAGACATCATAGCCCAAGGAGGCATTTTGTGTTTAAAACGACGTCTAATAGCCGTCTATACGTAGAACTGACTTCCAGGCTAAAACATTACATTTGGGTAATTTTGGCTACATTTTGGCTTTCACTGAGTTTAGTAGACATCTAGCCACAACCCAAGTATTGACTAGCCATTAATTAGCCACAATCTAGTCTTATGCTGTCTATCATCCAACTAGGCTAAAACACAGCAACAATTAGATGGCTTTTGAAAGACTACATTTATCTTTAATAGACCATAAATGAATGGCTATATTATTCTCTTTTTACTGTTATTTGACCGGGGCTGGTAACAAATACTATAGCTACCAAGAGGGTGCCTGAGGGTATTTGTTAATGTCTATTGTCCAACTAGGCTAAAACATGGCTACATTGGGGCTTTCAGTGACGGTTAAGTAGATGTCTAACCATAGCCTGAGTCTAGCCAGCAGTTTTGTGTTTAAAAGATGTCCTAAAGCCATCTATACGTAGACCTGAAGTCTGGGACAAAACAAGGTGAAATTTGTAGATCTGGTCAAATGCAGCGTGTTGTTGCTGGCCACCTGCTCCCCTCTGGCACAGCTTTGAACTTCCTTGTGTGTGTGCGGCCCACAACGTATGTGTGTATATTTGTAAGGGCAGTTAGTAGACTAGCAGTTGGAATGTTGAAAGGTTGTGACCAACATCTGGAGGTTGACTCCAGCAGGAGGTGGGGAGAGAGAACGTGAAGAAGAGCTGATGGGAGCTGGGTTGGGGTGGGTCATTATTCAAACCAGATGAGGACAGCTTCTCATAGTCGAGGCATGAAGCACTTCTTTTTGTACTTTATTTAATTCATTTCATAGGACTTTATATTCTTCTTTTTTTTTTTTTACCCTTAGCTTTGTTACAAGAAAGTCATTAGTCACTATTTCAGGACCGAAATGATTGAATATTTGAATCATGTCATTAACAAGAATCATAATTATACCCCATAACACATTATGCATTATTTTGTATGTCCAGGGGGGTCTGTTTGTTGAGGGAAGGTACTTCAAAAATGAGGGGGGAGTGTACTAGAGGTAAAGGAATCAAGATATTAACTGGGACTGGGAAAGACTTTTCAGACACAAAAACACAAAACGACCACAAAGAGAAGCAAAGCAACTACAAAAAGACACACCATGACCACTAAGAGACACACAACTACTACAAAACGACACAAAACAATCACAGACAGACTAAATGACAACACAAAGAAAAAAAATAGACACATTTAGAGAAATAAACAGAGGCACCAAATTACAAACCAAGAAAAGCTTTTTTTTTAGTTTATTTATTACATTGATTAACATTGAAACTTTTCAGAATGTACTGTTTATTTTTGCCAAGAACCAGGGAATTGAATGTGAGACTTGATGACACGTGATGAAAAGAATGAAAGGTAATATTGACAGTAATGAGTTTCATTGAGATGGCTTATTATGGAAATATGTGAACAGTGTGCAACATTTATCTGGATTTCTTTCTGTGTTTGTATCCTGCTCATGCTGATATATTGAGGCAGACAAAACTGAAGGGAGGATTGATGCGATGCTCTCATTCTGATAAACAGGTGTCTGTCTACTTCCCTCCCACTCATTGATTTCCAGGACAAAGCTGGACCCACTAGACTTCTGAACACTGGACATGTTGCATAAGAAAAAAACAAACAACACTTGTGTGTTTATGTTTTCCTGGGGTGGATGTGGGTTAGCCATGTAGTTTGCAAGCTCCTCTGGTGACTTAAGAGTCTCATGTTTGGTCCCCACAACAGTCAGTGAGTGAAAATGTGCTTATTTATGTGGAGATATGTGTGTGCATTCATGTCTAGAGAAATACCAGACTATAAAATACTATGTCTGTTTAACAAACTTAAAAATATGTGCAGAAATATAGATAAAACTGAAAGTGTTTGCAGCAATGACAAAGCAATGGCTCCTTCCCGCTAGCGCTGATGCGGAAATTGCTTAAGATGTTTGATACAAGATCTTTTTCAAGATGTCCTTGAAAAAGCCATTTTTGGGAATATGTAGGAGGGAATTCCACTATATACACCAACTGCTCATATAGTGCCCCAAAAACTATCTCAAGGACACCCGAGAGAACCAATTTGCCAGTGTGCTGTTTTCTTCTTTTTTTTTCTGATTAGGCCCCCACTTCCTGCAGGCTGTTTGAGAAACAGATCACTCATGTTTTGTCTCCTCTCTTAGGAGAATGCCATGAGAAAATGGGAAAGCTGCTGATATGGATGTCCTATCTCTACTTGTGGAAGTGAAACAACAGTAACTAACATCGTATAGTCACCCATTTCATGTATTCAGCAGCCTCAGCTTGCTGAGTTGTTGAACTTACGAGCTCTGAAGAATGTCGAACACTCGAAAATAACTTCTTGATAAATAATACACAGACTGATTGTAAGAATCATGCTTATTTCTTTTTTTTCTGAAACAACACGACGCTTTTGAAGTGCACTAGACTGCACTGACAGTCATTTTAAGTTTCAAGTTTGAGTTACACTTTGGTGTGTGTGCATGCATATGAGAGGGTGAATGAGTGTGTAATGTGGTACATATGTTCTGTGGTTCTGTGTGTTTGTGGACCGAGGACTGGGAGCGGTTATGAAAACAGCCTTACCCAGAATACAGTTCTCCTGGATCACAGGTTACAGCCTCAGGGGGTTGTGGGAAAGGCTGGGCCACTGTAGGGAGCGGATAAACCTGACAGTGACTCCCAGAGAGAGAGAGTGTGTGTGTGTGTGTGTGTGTGTGTGTGTGTGTGTGTGTGTGTGTGTGTGTGTGTGTGTGTGTGTGTGTGTGTGTGTGTGTGTGTGTGTGTGTGTGTGTGTGTGTGTGTGTGTGTGTGTGTGTGTGTGTGTGTGTGTGTGTGTGTGTGTGTTGACCCCCAAATGAGCGGGAAGATAAGACTGATGTAAGTGACATCATGGTAAAGCAGAACAAGCTGTTTTCAACCTGATGCTACAATCACCTCTGAAGTTCCTATGTGTGTGTGTGTGTTCACAACCAAGACCATATGTAGTAGAAGAGCGTCACAAACGACCCTACAGACCAAATGCATGTCGTTTTTTTATGAATTGCAGGATGTTGCTCTTCGCAGCTGGTTTAAAAGGTGGTTTATTATAGTATGTCGGGCATGCAGTCTCATTTCTAGACAGCAGGTGGAGCCACAATCTCTTTGATTGCCATGTGCAGCACACCAGCAAACCTAGTCCATCTGTTATTTCAAAGACGAGTAGGGGAAAAAATGTATGGTACTTTAAGCAACATGATACAAGTGAGTCTTTTGTTGACAAATCACAATGCCTTCATTCACAATTCATTCAGTTCTGTCCTCCATCACTGTACACAAGGCTCATAATCCCCTCCCGTCTTCTCCTCCTCATGGTCTTCTCTGATGTCCTGTGTCTTTCATGTTCTCATTTTCCTCCGAACCCTCTAGCAACATAACAACTCTTCACATCTGGAATGCACCTGTCAGTGTTCCCATGAGACCTCAATCTCTGTGAGAGTTTAAAGTGTTTCAGACCATTTCTGGAATGAACCTTAGTAAGTCCCCGGTTTGGATATTTGTACCTGTTACCTGAAGGACTTTAGTCTTTCCCTAAACAGCATTGGCAATGGTGCTGTAGATTTCACAATACTCATCTGCATTAGCCCAAAATCCCCTGCTGGTGTTGCACTGTCACCAGCCATCATGTGTCACGTGGTGCATCTACTTATTGTTCATTTTGCTGTCCATGGCAAAACGTTTCCCGTTTTTTGGTTTGTGTGCAAATGCAATAATGAGTGTGTGTGTGTGTGTGTGTGTGTGTTACAATGTGTGTGTCTGGGAGTCTTTGCTAGTCTGTGTGAAAGACTGGATCATCCTTGAAAGCAGGTCTGAATGATTGTTTCCAAAGCCTGTTGCCGTGGCAGCGAGAGGCCTAAGGGATCTAACCAAAATATAACCGCATAAATCTGCACTTAAAAAGGAGCTGCCCCGTGTGTGTGTGTGTGTGTGTGTGTGTGTGTGTGTGTGTGTGTGCGTGTGTGTGTGTGTGTTTTTAAGATATGATCCATCCCCAATGACTCTGAATTTGATTACCAATGCATTATTGATGAAGTGGAGATGCTGTGAGCATTCACTGTAGGTATTATAAGAGTTGTTTGAGGATTGTTTTTGTCGTACCGAGTAACAGCATAGAAAGAATGTTTATTGATCAGTATTGGAAATCAGTGCAAACGATATCCATGGCCTCTCCTCTTTTCTCCCTTTGAAATAATTTCCTCATGTCGAAGCCAGAGAACAGACTTGTTTCTATTGTGTGTTTGCCACCAACATGCTCACGTACAAAATGTCGCTCTGTGCTCGCAATGGGATAAAAGGTGGAATTTACACATTGATTGGAAAGCTGCTCTGTCTGCATCCAATAATAAACATCGGTTAGTACGTGTCTCTGTGTGAGCTGGAGGTGGCAACCCAGCCTCTCCTTCTTTTTGTTCAACAATAAACATTAAGGAGGCGTCTACGTCACTTTGTTTTTTTCCCACAGTTCCGGACAACGTCAGACGTGGGAACAGGGATCGCTGATTAAACCTGCTCACACACATACGCACGTATACTGTATCTAAACAGTTTCATACTGTATCTTGTCCTTCAGTCAGTGATGTGTTGAATTGCCACTCTTGTGGCCTGTGTTGTGACAAGCTGAAGGTTTCAAACATTTTCATGTTTTCATCCTGAATTCAGAAAATCTTCCAAATCAGTAATTTTGGTGATCAATAAAAAAAAAAACTAGTCCTGGTTGATTTTTGCAACACCTGTGGTTAAAAGGTACTCCAGTGACGCAATGCTATAAAGTTGGGAAACTCACAAAAGACAGATTTGAAAAAAAAAAAGAAAAAAGAATTGTGCAATATTATAAGCATGGTCCTCAGCTTTCCATTTTGATGAGTGAAGTGAGTTATAGTTACAGTTGTTAAAGAATACCATGCAGTGTGTAAATATGAAAATTAAATAGATTGGCAAGTGTTAGGGATTCAGTAGAAAAGGACCCACTAGCAGACACACAGCTCTTGGTTCAGAGTAGATTTAATTTAGTTCTCAAGCAACAATCCAAAGGGCAAAAAACAGTCTCGTAGTCAATAGGCAGGCAGAGGTCAAAAATCCAAAAAGTCAGAACAGAGTCCAAGGCAAAGGTATCCAAAACACAGAATCCAAACAGGGCAGGTCAAAATCAGGCAAAGGTCAAAAATCACAGGCAGACAGAATATAACAAGATTAACGGAACGCTGGAAAGGCTCAAGTATTAACTGGCACGATCTGGCAGAGACTCCAAGGCACACCGGACTTAAATACCCACAAACCAATCACCACAAACAGAAATCAGGTGTGCACACAAAATGGCGGGAAAACAAACAAAGACAGGGTGGAGTCAGGGCCACATGACTTTTCAAAACAAAAACAGAAAACACATGACAACACCACATGATCAAAGTGTAAACAAAAAGCACATGTTGCTGGAAAAACAAAAACTCAACCAGCACGGTTACTAACAGTACCCCCCCTCTTACGGACGCCTCCTGGCGTCTTAACTGGGGGAATGGGATGAGTCTTTAGAAAGTCTCTAACAAGGGTACGGTCCAAAATGTACCCAGATGGAACCCAGCATCTCTCCTCGGGGCCATAACCCTCCCAGTTCACTAAGAACTGGAGGCCACGACCCCGACGATGAACGTCAAGGAGTTGATGAACTGTGAAAGTCTCTGAGCCATCAATGACCCGTGGTGGAGGAGGTGGCTTGGGAACAGGGCAGAGCTGGTTGCAGATGAAGGGCTTTACCCTGGACATGTGGAAGGTGGGGTGGATGCGGCGGAGGGTGGGGGGGAGTTTGAGTCGGACAGCAGCAGAGCCAATGACTTTCAAAATGGGGAAAGGGCCGATGAAGCGGGGAGCCAGTTTCCGGGACTCCACCTTGAGTGGAATGTCCCGGGTTGACAGCCAGACACGCTGACCCACGCGATAGGGGGGGGCCTTGGAGTGATGGCGGTCAGCTTGACGCTTCATCCTGGTTGAGGCATGCAGCAGCGCTGTCCGTGTCCTCCTCCAGGTCTGATGGCAACGGCGGATGAAGGCCTGGGCAGATGGCACGCCGACCTCCACCTCCTGGGCAGGAAAAAGGGGGGCTGGTAGCCGAGACAGCACTCAAAAGGGGAGAGTCCTGTGGAGGCAGACGGGAGGGAGTTAATGGAGTACTCAACCCAGGGTAGATGGAGGCTCCAGGAGGTTGGTCTCTCAGACGCCATGCACCGCAAAGTTGTCTCGAGCTGTTGGTTTGCCCTCTCCGTCTGGCCATTGCTCTGAGGGTGGAAGCCTGAGGACAAACTGACAGAAGCACCAATGAGAGCACAGAAGGCCTTCCAGAAATGGGACGTAAACTGGGGGTCAGAGACGACATCTACAGGCAAGCAATGGTATTTGAAAACATGTGCTATTACCAGGGTGGCAGTCTCCTTGGCCGAGGGGAGTTTAGGCAATGGGATGAGAGGCACACGGATTTAGAAAATCGATCAACAATCGTGAGAATGGTTGTGTTACCGTCTGATGGAGGGAGGCCAGTAACAAAATCCAGTGCAATGTGGGACCAGGGCCTCTTGGGTATGGACAGGGGCTGCAGGAGACCAGACAGAGGTTGTGTGGAGGTCTTACTCCGAGCACAGACAGAACAGGCAGAGACAAAGGCACGGACATCCTCCCCTATGGTTGGCCACCAAAACCTCCTGCAAATGAAGGCTTTGGTGCGCCTTGCTCCAGGATGGCAGGAAAGCCGGGAGGAATGACCCCACTGCAGGACCTGGGAACGGAGGGACATAGGGACAAACAGGCGGTTAACAGGGCAGTGACTGGGGGCTGCATTGTCCGGTTGGGCGGCGCGCACCAAGGTCTCGATCTCCCACTGAACTGCCCCAACAAAACGGTGGTCTGGGAGGATGTTCATGGGTTCATCAGGGCTATCAGGAGTTGGGAAAATGCGGGAGAGGGCATCTGCTTTGCCGTTCTTTGATCCGGGGCGAAAGGACAGGGTGAAATTAAATCGGGAAAAGTAGAGAGACCAGTGGGCTTGACGGGAACTCAGGCGTTTGGCAGTACGAATGTACTCAAGGTTTTTGTGGTCCGTCCATACCAGGAACGGCACTTTTGACCCCTCAAGCCAGTGCCGCCACTCCTCCAGAGCTAACTTGACGGCCAGCAATTCTCTATTGCCCACATCATAGTTGCGCTCTGGTGGGGAGAGGCGATGGGAGAAAAAGGCGCAAGGGTGGACCTTCTCATCCTTGACAGAACGCTGAGAAAGTATGGCACAGGCCCTGAGAAAAAAAACTAGAGAGTTTCCAGGAAAGTTGGGTAGCTGGAAAATGACTTCTACTGCATGAAGAATAATGGTTCTTTTGTGATTCTCCTAGCAGCAGCTTATTTTTGTTATCTTCTACTTTAACAGTAGTTTATTGAGTTCTCATGTAGGGCCGACAAAGCACCCACTGAAATTAATTGAGGGACTGAGCGCGTGAGAGAAGACCATATTGCAGACAATGTAACGGATTTAGCAAGACCAAGAGAGAATGAGTGTGAGGATCAAAGAGAGCACTGAGATGTGAGAGCGTGATTGGTAAAGATGGGAGAATGTCAAGGGGCTTGCTGGTGTGTGAGAGACCTAATCGAGTTAACATACATCAAGCGTCTCACAACTGGAAAATGTACAGGAAGTTATACCACCACCAGTAGAGGGTTGCTGTCCTCTAGAAACACACTGCTTAAACAGGCCCTATTATGTTATTTTCTTGGTGCATATGTTTATCTCAAGTTACAGTAACAACATTTTTACATGGGTTAATGGTCATAATCCGTCTTGTTTTTCCCATCCTGGCTGTCCTGCAGCACCTCTTCTCACCCTCTCTCTTAAATGCTCCGTTGTAGCGCTTGCTCCTCCCTCCAGAAAGCAAAGTCGTCCCTGATTGGTCAGCTAGCTCGCTCTGTTGTGATTGGTCAATGTTTCACATTTCAAAAAACTCTTCCTCCTGTGCTTCAGCTCCGTCTTCTCTTTTGTGGTTTGAGTTCCAAACTAGCCGGAAGGAGTTTTACGTCACTTCCGTAACATTGTGACCTCATAAAGTTACGGAAGTGAAGGATAGAGTTCAATGGAGCCGCTCAGGAGCTTCTGAGGGGGAGGGTAACTCCTCTTAGTCGTGGACTTCAGGTTTTACACTCTACGGACCTTTTACATGTAAAAAAATATATATATAATACACTAAAGAAGAGGGAAAAAGTGGAAAAGCATAATAGGGCCACTTTAAGTATTTTCATTGGAAAGTGGTTTGTATCAGAAAATATTTGACTGTGAACCATATAAATTCAATATATATGTTAATTGTTGAGGTAATAGTTAAAGGTCCTTTTGTGCTTGGCTATGTTTTATTGAGAGGTAATACATATTTGGCCTTCCTATTTCCATACATGGGCCAACATTGAATTGGCAACTCTATGACATACCAACAAAAACTGTCACAAAAGTAGACCTCATGGCAGAACAGCTGTACTGGATTGCTTTAGACCTTACAGGTGAAGCAAATAAAGTGGAGGTCCTTGGTGTGTAAATTATCATGTAAAAAAATAATGCATATTTTAATTAAATTGATAAAGTTTGATTACAGTTTTCTTTATCATAGAGATACATTTCTCTTAATTTAGGTTAGATACGCTATTTGTGATAGAATATTGGTTTGATGTAGTGGAATATTGCTATTTCATTGTAAGGCAGTGTAGTCTATAGTCAACTTGGGTTACCCCTGTGTCATATGGATTAAGACTCCCACCATGAACCACAACATCACTGGTTCAAGTCTGATTGTGTATCCATCAAAAAAAAATGTTGATCTATTTATGATAAACTGCTTTTGGTATATGACCAGACACAGAGTGCACACTGTGATGAAAACCCAATTTTATAAAGAAGAGATCAAGTGGGATAGCGATAGCCGCTATGGCTAAACCAACGATTGTTTTGAGGTCTTGTTTTATGGATTAAAGTGAAACCCTCGAGGCATGGAAAGTATTTTGTGTGAATGAAGTATAGTGATCCAAAAAAGTGGTTGTTATTTCTCCTTCCTCTTGCTCCATTCCACCTCTTCAAGGGGTGTCTACCACTGTCAAAACTAAGGGGTTGTTGTTTCACATTTTCAATTTGGTTGTTGTCTAAATAAAAAATGTTTTCCCAAATAGCGGCATACCAGCATTTTTGGGGAGACGTGGTGTCTTGGTGGTTAGAAAAACATGCTGTTTCTTGTAACAGAGGAATTCTTTCAGTATGGTTCTGAGCAAACAAACCTTTCCCTCCACCTCTCTCACCTCTTTGGTTCACAACACCAGATAAATTCCTACAGTGTAGATATAAATAAATTCATGGCGCAAGTCCTACTTTCGGTTTGTCTTGTATCAGTTGTTAGCAACACATTTTTCAGCAAGACTTCAATCTGCATTACAAAGCAGGTCCATCTGTGTTCTTTTCTGGGGTTTTCAAATGGAAAACGCCAATGTTACCAAAGTAAGGCATTGATGAATGTGACCACTAGCACTAGCTGTGTTAACATTAGCTGTGTTTTGAAATAACTGAAGGGGTTAGATTGGAATTTGTTTTAACTCCCATGTTATGTTACCAAAATGTGAATATTTAAATGAAAACAACACCACTGGGAAACAACAGTATAGAATCATTTGAAAAACTCAAGACAATGGACTCTGCCTTTTAAATTATATTTAAAAATTTTTGCCAGTTAGGGCCAGTGCAACAAGCTGCAAAAGCAACATTGACGTAGTATCACCTTACAAAGATAATATGGCGAACATGTTAGCTAACAGTCAAGTGCTGATTTAACGCAATTTAAAAAAAATAATAATGCAACTTTAAGGACAAACGTAATAACAGTGAGGCCTGGGAGTATGCCTGGTTATAGACCACCACTAATATGAAAAACAACTCTCTCTTGGAGAACATAATGTTGCACTGAGTCAGGATTTGGATCTGAGAGATCATTCCATGCGGAGTGTTCATTGCAGGGATGTTATTTGTGGAGCAGGGCTGTATCTGCGTGTGTGTTTGTGGAACAGGGTCTGCGTGTGCGTGTGTGTGTGTGTGTATATGTGTGTGTGTGCGTGTGTGTGTGTGTGTGTGTGTGTGTGTGTGTGTGTGTGTGTGTGTGTGCGTGTGCGCTTATCTTAACATGCTCACTTTGAAATATAACACTCAAATCAAAAACATGTTTTTCACTACTGTGTACTAGGCACACATGAGAGAGAGAGTGGGACAGAGAGCATTGACACACACACACACACACACACACACACACACACACACACACACACACACACACACACACACACACACACACACACACACACACACACACACACACACACACACACACACACACACACACTATGGTTTCTGGTTAGATCATAGAATCCACCAGTGGTCTTGCTTACTTTGGCCCCTGTGTCTCTTACTTTGTTATCCCTCTCTCCATCCCTTTACTGTTATCCATCTCCTGGTCCATCCGCTCTCCGTAGCCGACGTCTGGGTGTCTTTTGTACATGATCAAAGGCCGAACCCCTCCCTGCGCACACTCCCTTTCATCACACCATAAAATACAAGTAGGTGCAGTACTCCCAATACTCCCGCTCTATCCATCATGCACACACATGCACACAAATACATGCAAAAAGCCTTCCTTCCTTCAAATTTTGGCTGATTTGAGTTACTCACTCATTCACACACCAAATGTTTGCAATCAATTGGACTTATGAACACACACCATTTGGAGGTTGGATGCGTTCTGAGGTGTGGTGGATGGAATTGGACCAGATCTTTTATCTTGTTTTTAATCAACAGACTGAGTGATGGCTCCCTGGAGACGGTCACGCTAAGATATATTTCTTCAAATTCTTACTCTTTTTTTTTTTTTTTACTTCCTCATTTTCTCCTCTCAGTATTCCGCTCTGCGTTTAACCCAACGTCTGGCTTGCCCTATAAAAACAAAAACCTTTTGGCCAATCAAATCCTCACCATCTGTTCTGCAATCCCTTCAAACTTTCCAAACTTGCCCCTACCTACAACCCCTGCTGCTCTCACTCAGCCATACCCATAACAGTTTATCCATTTTTAAACTTGTTTACTACCCAAGCCCACAGCAGCTGTGTTCATTTCAATGTGGATTGCACAATTGTAAATGTGGGTGTTTGAGTATTTTATCATGTGACTGGGGTCCTTTGCTGTGGGGAAGTGGAACAGAGGTTCTTTACTTTTCTTGAAATCTTTTATCGCAGTAGTGTTAAACCTGATGGACATCTTCGCTGCACTGCACGTCCATGTGAGCAAATAAACAGTTGGTTTAAATGGGTCACATAAGTGGTGCAACAGTGTAATTCATAATGAAAAAGATGCCAGTAACCTAGCACACCAAGAGCACAGCAAGGTTGAATGCAAACTATTATACACAGTTATATGCATGCGATTGTTCAGTTTTTCCTGATTTCCAAATTTTTGTTTTTTTGGACAAAGGGATTTTTTAAGAATGCATCACGTCGATTTCAGCCGCAAGCAGAGGCACATTTTGTCAAAAATAAGCATCATAATTATTCGTCATAAATGCAGTCCATTTGATACTGAAAACGAGTCGAAGCTTGTCATTGACAAGCAGACAATACAAATTTCCCACTGAAGACATTTTGACATGTCACAGTAGCATAACACAAAAGTTGTTAATATTAAAATCAACTATGGCTCAATTCCAATAAGCTGTTTCAGTTTCAGGTTCCTTGTATTGTGCAAGGAACTTGAAACTGAATACAAGGCATCCAGCAGCAAAAGCACTTCCTTGGGTTACCAGCAATACATCTGCCTAGCGTGAAGAAGATCAGATGGGTGGGTCTTGAGATATGCAAATGAGTCACACACGCGTACATACATACTTATGGATAGACAGAGATTCCCTGCTATCTATTCGCCTCAGTGTGTGTGGTGATGTGTGTGTGTGGATATCCAGCACCTCTCTCTGGTCCAGTATTCAGTGTGAGGTTTTTGTGGTGCTGCACAGTTGTATTTTCTTCTTAGTAAGATGAATACTGCCCTTCCATCCCCAGTTTAAATAAACCAACCACTTTCTAATCAGACGGGGTAATCACAGCGGTGAGGCAGGCCGGTATTTGCACATTCAGCACTCAGTCTGAGAACCCCCAAGCTCCCCCCCGAAAAATCTATGTGTTCAGCATTATGATTACTGCGCACACAATGAAACAAATGGTCAGTAGAGACAGAAAATACGTAGCATAATTTTTAGTTAATACAGTAAATGATACTATGGTTTTGATAAGCAATCATATGCTCCAGGCCTTTGCTGCAGTTTAATAATGCTCCTTTGTCTGAAGTGTGTGTGTGTGTGTGTGTGTGTGTGTGTGTGTGTGTGTGTGTGTGTGTGTGTGTGTGTGTGTGTGTGTGTGTGTGTGTGTGTGTGTGTGTGTCTGATAAATCTAGCACTCAGCAGTAGTGATAGCACTCAGCAGTAGTGATAGCATCAGAACTTGGCAGACACTTGTTCTCTGCTTGTGTGTTTTAGTGTATCATTGCCATGGAAGTGTATTTGAATTATTTTGTTCATTCATATATGAGTGTGTACGTGTGTATTTTGGTCTGAGAGTGTGTAAATAATTGTGTGTGTCTTTTCTGTGTTGTGAGTACTCATGCAGAACATACAGTATATTTATATGTGTGTGTTGGAGGTTTATGTGCTCAAAAAGTGTGTGTGGTTATGTTGGCAGGGTTTGTGTTGTGCTAGTCCGGCCCCCAATGTTTTTACGATGTATATCAGGCAGCTGCTTGGTCCAGCATCTAAAAGATCAGAAATACAGCTGTTATTCTAGCAAAATGGTAACTGTGAGATACGGTTTCACACACGGACCCCCACACACCAGTGTACTGTACATACACAACTGTGGGGTGGAAGCTCACAGACGCACAAACACACACACACACACACACACACACACACACACACACACACACACACACACACACACACACACACACACACACACACACACACACACACACACACACACACACAGCCCCAGTTGCTGTCTGCTTCAACCCCTCATCTGCAGAGGTCAGATAACATCTCAGGGGGATGTACTCCACCAGCTGAGTTTTTCTTTTAATTGTTGACTTAGCAACACTAATTGGGCTGAATTGAACTTCATGGAGGCATTTCATGGAAAGGTATTCACCTCAGATATTCCTGACTCGGGAGGCTTGAGGGGATTTTTGCTCCCCAATATTTTGGCTATATTCCCGGCCTCAGGCTGTTCAAAGGAGGAATGAATATATGTGCGCGCAAATATTATTTTTCTTGAAAATCTTGTGTTACGTGTGTGTGTGGAATGTGTTATAAGTATTATGACCTAAGTCTTACTGTATGTTATCAAAGATAAATGTCGGTCGTAAAATAACCTTTCATTCTTTCATTCCTGCAAAAAAATCCACAGATACTGAACCTTTTTGTCCATAAGCAATACTATTTGTGTGTTCAGAACATAGGGAGATACACACACACACACACACACACACTGAGCTGCAAGTCATGTCTCAATCAATGTAAGCTGATCCTTGTCATCTGGTTTTGGTTTAGATAGAGCCCATTTCAAGACTGATTTGATCTAAGTTCACCCTGTGGTGTTTCTATTCTTCCAAGACCTATATGACTCACTCACACACTGCTTTTCTAGCTGTGCCTCACACACACAAACTCACACAACTCCACAGGTAGTGAGAGAAAAAGAGATATTTCCAGCGCACTCCCGTCACTTGACCCGGTGTCCCAATATGTTAATCATTTCCTGCTGTATAATCCAATGAAATGGTTGAATTCACGGATTTATTAGATTAGTGCGACTGGTGTCCATGGCAGGGAAGCAACAGCCAAATTAGATCTGGACTCAATTCAGTGGAAGAGTGCTTCCATTACAGACTCTTACCCCTCCATTTAGTTTTTTTTTATTCATGAAATGTATGTTAATTCTTTACTCAAACCTAAAACCTACCGAGGAAGTGAATTGCTAAATCTCATTTTCCCATCTTCTAGAGGAACCACTTAGAAAGATTTCAACTTATTAACTTTGCTTTTCATGCCTCCATTACAAAATGCTGTCCAATGTGATAAGAGTGATTAGAATGCTAAGATTTCTTAATTTGCACTAAATACCATGTACAGCTGAGGCTGATTGGAACGTGATTAGTTTTACAAGTATTTGGTCATAAACCAAAGCACTGAACAGATTAAAAATCTTGCTGATGATGCAACTGGATGTCAGGGTTAAGTATAACCAAATTGTTACAATTAATTATCAGGGGGGCATGAAGATCTGCACCGAATCAAATGACAATGCCCCAAATTGTTGTTTAGGTATTTAAAACAAAACAAAATATGCTTACCTCATGGAGGCGCCAGAGGCAAAGTCAGAAAATCGACCAATTTGTTTTGGCTATGTTCTTACCCTGATTACCATGAATGTTTTACCAAAATGTAATGCCAATCAGTCGAATACATCTTGGAATATTTTGCTGACCAGCAGCCCGTCCTTTTAACGTGGAAAACACATATAGTATTTAGTTAAGAGATGTATAAATTAGACTATACACTAAATCTAGTTTAAAAGCAAATTTTGCACTAGAAAATGCATAAAGGCAGGAAAGCCACAAAAGTTAACCACATTTTACTCTTCTGTAACGTTTGGCCCATTGCCATGTTAATGTTGATGTAAACTCATAAGTATTTAAGAACATTTGGTGTCCATACTCTTACAAAAGCCAGTCAATTAAGCGGTGACCAACTAAAACAATTGTCTTTTTCAGGAGTGAGCAGAAAAATACAAAACTATCACTGAGGAAAAACCTTTGGCATACATACCAATTTGCTTCCAAATTAAACTTTGACCCCCACAGTTCATTCTCCTTGACCTCAGGGACGGCCCCAGATGTCTTCTTCTTCCTATCTACTTAAACTAAACAGTAATTGGGGCTCTAGTTCTGATGATGCCCCACGACTAAAGTAAACCAAATGGATTTGTGGTAACGGTTCACAACATTAGATGGCACATTGTCATACCCTTCATAGCATGGAAAGCCAAGAGTTGTACACTGTCCTCAGTATGAGTGGCCTGAAAAGAGCAGGAACAGTGTAACGGCTCTATTGGGACAGAGAATGAACACACCTTTTCTCTGCAGTAAATTCTCCACTTTTTCACCTTTTCTCTCTGAGTTATGGTGTTCCCCTTCAACTCCACTCTGTGGTTTAACAACTTCACAGCATCATTTATAGATGGCCTGTTTGCAGCCGGGGGGATCTGATTGGCCAGTTGTCCCTTTATGGTTCTGGTGGTTAAAGCTCCATCATGTCTCAATGGACCCGTGTGCATGCTTGTGTGTATTGGTAAATTGATGTGTGACTATGTTTATGAAGAGGAACATTAAGAGTTGAAACAAGTAAAAAGGAACATAAAATAGAAGATGACATGTATCCAGAGGAGGGAAAAGAAGAAGATTGAGAGAGGGATACTCAAGAGTGGTTGAAACTGGAATTAGGAAAATGTGTGTTGGCCATATTTTTTATAATGAGATCCTGACAGCTCTTTGTCTGTCCTCCTGCACCTGGCTGGCTTGGGGGTGGATATAGGCCTGAGAGGCAGATGTTGAATGAACCCATCCCTTTGTGTCACAGGGTGTCTTTGTGTGTTTGAGTATGAGTGTGGTGTGTGTGTGTATGTGTTTTTTAATGGTCCTTGAACCTTGTTGAACCTATTTAGCATTTTTAAACTTTTAAACAAAGCATGTGTGCGTCTGCGGCCATAGAGATGTCAAGGTGTGTTCGCTCGTCTGTGTGAATCAGGCTGCAACCTCCGGGTCTGAAAAGTGAAGCCAATGAGAAAGTGCCTTAAACTTGCATTCTTTCTAATAGCCAGCAGGGGGCGACTCCTCTGGTTGCAAAAATAATTCTGATTGTATAGAAGTTGTTGAGAAAATGACTCTACTTCTCACTTGATTTATAACCTGAAGAAACATTGTGAGTTATTGTTACCTTTTTGGTTGCCTAAAAATGTCTTATTCAGCATTTCGTTGTGCTCCGCTCTCTGGTGTCAATACTGGTTAGAAAAAGCTGAGATGCCGACAACCAAAAACCAAGGGGCCTATGGCAAAAATGTCGAACTCCACAAACTAATGGGTGACGTTACGCCATACAGTCTACAGTCTAAATGAACCCAAACTGAAGAAACACAAAGCAACATGCAGGATCAACATCCACTGTCAGTGGCAGAACAGAGATCTTTAAACTCAAGCTTTTTATTACCTTTTAAGAACTACTTTTTTGTATTCCCCTATCAATCTAATTAAACAAAGATTATAAATTAAAAGGTCACGGAAGAGTGAATCATAATAAGTTAAATCAACATGTCAGGATTTTGTAGACACCAAGTGACTGATTAATATACCCATCACTCACAGAGACGTTTCCTTTGTTTCAGCTGGAAGTTAAGTTTCCCTGCTTAGAGATCTAGAGAGCTATCTGACCCTCAACATGCCTTTAAGGATAACGGCAAACAGGCCTTCTACATTAAATCTGTCAATAATATGTCAGCGAGCCAAAGTAAATGAGTTAGCAAAAAAAAAGTCCTACATTTAAATATGTTTTACAGTTGAAGGATGTTTAACCAGTGTAAAGAAAATGGGTTACCCATGTTGCTGTGTGTCTGCTAAAGGTGTAGGAATGTGGGTTTTTGCTGACATGAAAGTCTTAACTTATAAAAGTATTTATATCTTCTTGTAAAAAAAAAAAAAATCTAAATCCTAACTGAGCCCTGGCAAATGCGCTTACCTTGACACACTCTTATTTTTTTTCTCTCTCCTGATACAAGAATAACACTACAAGGAACTGCACACATGTGTTATGTAGGCACACACTGTAAATAAATCCCAGTTGAGTGTTCCCAGGATATGAGACACAGACACACAGCCTGCATGCATGGATGCACACTGAAGCACACACAATTTGCGGCACTGTTCCATACAGGATATGAAACTGACTGATATAAACTGACTAAGCAGATAAGGTGGTACTGCCCCGCTGGCTGAGGCGAGGGATGAAGGCAGACTGTGGTTTAAAAAACCCCCCAGATATAACATGGTCATGGTTTTAATGTTACACAGTGGAATTGAAAAGGTGTCCTGTCCTTTTTTTCTGTTTTGTGCTTCATCAAAAGCTAGATGTTGGACTTTCCTCTCCGAGGTGTCATCCTCTGGCGTTTGGCATAAGAAGATAGCATGCAGTGAAAATATCAGACGCCTGCTGTGGCTCGAAAAACAGGATTGATCAGAATGAATTCTTCTTTGGTCTTCCAAAGGCCAAAAAGCAACAGAGCTACAAAGTTGCGTGATAATTATCTGTGGGTTCATCACTGTGAGCAGTAACTTTAATGTATATCATTAAAAGAATGACAAGAAATGTATTTAAATGTCCCCAGACAATCCCATAACCAACCACCCTTTGCAAAGAAGTATATCTATGTATATGTGTTTGTGTGTGCACATGATAGATTTAGAGGACATTATGTCATCACCCAGAGTAAACACCGAGTGAGTCACGCTTGGCCTTGGGTGGATTTCATTAACGGCCGAACAGCGCCCATCTTTATCACAGCAAACTGAGAGCGAGACGGACACGACATAAGAGGGACTAAGTGATGTAGCTAAATGGAAGTGGTGCAGACAGAGTTATAAAAATATAAGAAATGTTAAAGATAGAGGGAGAGATGGAGATAAGGCAACAAGCTTTATTTTCATAAAGCAGAACTCGGCCCCTCCCTTCCATCTCCCATCTCCATGGTGATCTGTATGTGTGTGTGTGTGTGTGTGTGAGGGGGGGGGGGGCGGGGGGCAGACATAGAGGAGAGTGTGAGCAAAACTGGGAGATAAATAAAGCGTCAGTGGATGAGAGCAGAATGGTCAATGCTCCCGAGGTAGAGGTGGTAGATTACGCTTTCCCCTCCCCGACAGAGCTCTTCTACTCCCCGTTTTATTTGATTCTCTCTCATATCCATTTCCCTTTAGTCTTCTTGCTCTTCTCTCACTCGGTTTCTTTCTCACATGGCTGCATGAGCAAAGTGAACAACCAAAATAAGCAGTGTTGTTCGCCCTATTTTGGCATATTGTGTTTCTTTGTTTGAGCTGGAGAGCAGAGAAGTGGGTTATGCTGCAGAATGATCATGTGCTCATACCTAAATGATGTATGTTGGTAGTGCATTACATTTTCTGATCTGCTGCAGCTGTGGGAAAGATAGTTTTAATTAACAACTAAATGTGGTTAAGGTCAGAAAAAAAGATGTCTTTCATGGTTAAAAGAGAGGTTGGCTGACATTAATATTTAGGAGACAAAGCCTGTCATTGGTGTCGAAGTTAAACACTTTGGAGAGTCATCAATTCTGAACTCCCGTTGCGACACATTCTCACTCCCGACTTGTCAAATAGCGATGCTTGATCAGTACACTTCAAACTATATCCCTCTAGCATCTAGCATCAAGTTTGGATGCGTGGGGGACGGGGTGTCACGTTCCGCTTGTTACATGCGTGGTAACTTTTCAAAAAAGACGTCCATTTTATCAGGAAACCTACAGTTTCTGCTTGTTACATGCATACAGCATCTTTTCAAAATAAAGTTCCAACAAAAGTTTACTTAGGTTGTAGGTTTACTTGCTTGGGTTTAGGCAACAAAAGTACATAGGAAAAGATTGTGTTTAGGTTTAAAAAATACGTATGTTGGAACAATTGAGGTCTGTAAAAGATGACTTTTTGGTGAGGACAGGAGTGGTTCAATCATTTCTCCCATGGTGGAAATAAACACATCAGGTTGAGTGTCAAATCAACAGATTTTTCTCTGTAATTCTTAGGAAACATATTGACGATGAAAATTCAATTTCTGCTGGTTTGAACAATGCTTGGTCGTTTTTTCTGTAATTTGGAGCAGCTGATGGGACTGTGAGTGTTGGAAGACTTTTAAGGAAAATCATATGCATCAGTAAGAAGTAAAATCATCTAGACCCAAGAGAGTTTTCACTGTGTCAATAAAAATATAATTTTAAGTCTAGATAGAATAAATCTGTCACCTGACTTCTGTTTGAAATTGCAGCATATAAATACCTCATCTTCCAAAATATTTTTTGACTTCACTTTCTGTTCTGTTACTTTCTGTTAAATGCACCAAAGTCATACTGTAAATATACTCAATTTGACTTCTACTCCTGAGATTGCATTTAAAAAATATATGTATTGATGTTAAGGCTCAAAACTAGACTGAATGTCTTGTTAAGGTATTTTTTGTGCACAAACATACTGAGAAGACTACAAAAATAACCTGTATTAAATCTGCAGCCAATTCAACATCATGTATTTAGTTTAACAACAAAGACAAAAACTGTACCCTCATGTCTTTATTATATATATGTGTGTGTGTGTGTGTGTGTGTGTGTGTGTGTGTGTGTGTGTGTGAGTACACACAGTAGATTTAATTCATGTAAAGTTGATAATTATAATTAATGTTATTTGATTATCATATAATTTACAAAGTGCTCCTCCCACGGACAAACAAGTAGTTGGCTGACACACTTATACACACCTGCATGTGTATTCAATGCCAACACACCACGCACGGTTACCATGGTAACCCCATTTGGGTGCTCTGTGGATATCTGTGGTATCTTAGATCATCTTCCTTTTTAAAATGGTGAAGGCAATTAGAATGAACCCGACCTCACACACACGTATGTAAGTTAACACACATACATTTGCTAAATCACTTTAACGACTCTTACCAAATAGAAAACCAGTCAGGGATCAAACTCATCAGTCAGAAAATGATTGCGGTCGTCTCACCTCTTAAGAAAACAGACTACATGGAGGTAATAGGTTTTCAGCAGCTGTAAACTCATTTTAGAAATTCACACACACACACTTCCTCTGTCTGTGCTGCATTTGAAGCTGAACCCAGTGTATGAGAATAGATCTGACATATCTTCTTCTGGGAAAAGTACATCAGTGTGTGTGTGTGTGTGTGTGTGAGAGAGAGAGAGAGACAGAGAGAGAGAGACAATAAGAATTGGAGAATGATGAGGGAGCCAAAGGGAAGTGAGAGGAATGTGGTGGGGAGTCCACAACGGGAACATCTGTTCATCCAGTGCAGATACTGCAGTAGATATTGTCAGGTGTGAGAAGTGTGTGCACATCTGCATGGACGTGTGTGTATCTGCAGGAAAGAGAATTATCAATTGCTTTTTATTGTTCCCATCTAGGCCTTCTCTATCCATCAGTCAATACGCATTCAAAGATGATAAGAAATTTCAAAATGCTCTCTAATATTCCAAGCTTACTTGTGTTTTTGCCTCCTCATCCCGTTCCATTTCTAAATTTTCTCTCATCACTTCACTCCCTCCTCCGTCTTTCTAACATTTTAAGGAGTGAACAGTCTTGGCAGTTTACTCTTGGCTGAATTACCTCCATACAGGGATTCATTTGTCTAAATGCATTGTCGAAGCCGGCTCTCTCGGTAGCAGATCATGCTGTTAATCACCTCTGAAACAAATACTCCCCATATCAACACACTCACACATACACAATCACACAGCACACAAACACCGATCGATACACATTCACAGTTGGATATTGAAAACATGCGCACACACACACACATACAGACACACACACTATCAAGCTGGATTGGGTCCTGCTGCTGTTTTCCTCATCCTGCTGTACTACAGAAGCTGTTTATTGGCCCTGTTTTGTGTGGGTGTGCAGCTGCTGAGCTGAAGCACTGGCGGAGGCCGACGCTAATGACTCCGTCCGTGGAGCGAACACCTGTGGGATTGGCCCACTTCAAAAGAGCTGCGGAGGATCATGGGACTGGACCTGCGGAGCTCCAGAAACATGGCATTAGCCAACAGCACTGCCAATTAGACCAACTCTGTGTCAAACTGTAATTGCACAGGCTTAACACGATTTGTTAAAGCTTGTTTGGGTGCCAGTTGAGATAGAGTGGCCAGGCAGCACAACACTGAGACACAATGTATGGAAAACCATACAAAAGGTATTTTATGAACTTTGGTATTGTTTTCATTGGCAGAACTTTTGATTGTCAGTGTTGTAGGCAAACTGTTGCTTATTTACACATCCAGTAGTTTCGGGAAACATTAGCATTCATTTGGAGTTGTGTTTCTAGTCACCTGGCAAATCAAAGTCCAATATTCACTCTCTTTTAGCTCTGTTTTTGGTCTCTACCAACTTCGGAGGGACATATCTGGCTCTTTATCTGCTAAATGTTCCAATATATTCAGAACTAGCTCTTGACTGTACAATATATATGAACAATCCAGCATGTCCCATGGATCAATAAGGCTTCTGGGTAGGTTTCTGGAGATGGGACATTGATAAAGACTATCTGTAACATTTAGACTATCCCAAAACACAATATCCATTCAGCATCATTAAGATGAACTTTGGTCTGTTTCCCTGGATTTCTTAGGCTTCTTAGACAGCAGTTAGCTAATGACACTTTATCTTTCAATTCGAATAGATACAAAAGGAATTCTGTATTGACTATTTTGAGCAGCCTTTTAAGATGTAGGGAGAAGATACTTTGTTTCACTGTAGGATGAAAGATTGAGTTTATCTTTAGGAATCGTTCTCTAAATCAGGACCTGCAGACTGGAGAAGGGCAGAATAACTCCAAGAAAGACAGGACTGCAGTGTCCTTGAAGCAACCTCCCGACCAACCTGTTCAAAATGAAAAAACAACAACATCCTGCTCAATCCATCCCTGTTCCCCAACTCAGTCACTGTTTGTCTGTATTGCCCTCTTTATAGACCTCTTTCATCATTCTTTTGCTTCTGCTCTCTCTTTGTCTTTTCTCTCTCTTAACTCACCACCTTCCTATTTAACTCGCTCTCTCTCTTCATTTGAACCCTTTCTTCAAAAAGCACCCCCTCTTCTCAGTTCTCCTCCCTCCATCCTCCTCCACCACCGATGTGGCAGAGGGAGTAGCAGACAGGGAGGGACGTTAGTTCTGGAGATTGTGTTGAATAATATATGCCTGTTAAAGCGGAGCCGAGGAGGCTGACATGGATGGAGGAGAGACTATTGAGCTGGATGTCGAGTTTTGATAGCGTGTGAATGTGGAGCATTTATTATGATGAGGTATGAGCAGGAAGGTTATTTACGGAGTGGAAATGTGACTTTTAATAAATCTATTCACTCGTGTGTAGCAACACATTTTTTAGATGCAAGTGCATTCCTGTGTGCACAGGCCACATCCATCAACACGCTAACAGCCTTGGTTGTGTTAATGGTCAAACGTCACATACATGTGTGGTTGAGGTATTGACACTACTCTAATCTGACATTTGAGGAAGCAGAGAAAGAGAGAGCATGTGTGCGTGTGTATGTATGTGTGTGTTTGTGTGTGCGTGCAGGCACTCATGCAGGTTCAGATCTGACGAATAAGAGGGGTCACTCCTGCCTTGTAGCCACGTGACCTCATCAGGCAGTGTTGAATTATGGGTAGTGGCGCTCAGGTCTCACAGCTGTCTGTCTGCTCAAGGCGCAGTGATAGTGAGTCATCTCTCGGTCACACACAAACACACACACACACACACACACACTCACAAAAAAATTCCCACATTCACACAGCCGCTGGACTGACATTTAACAGTGAGGGAAAAAGCAGTGAGTGTGATTCGGGAAAAAAACAAAGGAGCCATGATGGTATCAAACACGCCAGCGTACCGCAGAGTGGAAGCACAGCAGATGTGCTTGTATTTAAAGAGTACAAATGGCTATTGCTTGTTGGTTTGCCCTGCAACAGATTAAGTTTTGTTTCATGTTATTTTAACAAAATAAACTCACTCATTGACAATCGCTAATCTCCACCCACAGTTACAGTCATGCTTTCTGTTCTTGCACGGCCCATTTGCAGTTAACAACGATAACAGAAGCACATTTACCACTCAAAATTCTTAATATATATTTTTTTTGCAATGGGTGAAAAAAGCTAATTTTGCAGACTGAAATAACAACTGATTTTTATCAGCAAAAGCTAGCAAGATAATTAAGCTAACGCTGGCACCATGTGTTGTTTGCAAATGCTGCCTCCTGCTGACTTCTGGGAAATCTTGCAAAAGGGTCTTAAATATGCTGTTGATGGCTACGTACCATACTAAAAGACTCAGGCTAAAGCTGCACACAGGAAAAAATTCAACATGCCTACAATTGATGGTCCATGTAGAAGGATATCTCGTATGAAAAAATGTTTCATGAGGAAAGGCTTTGTTTCTGTATTGGGTAAAGTTGCTCAAATTAAAACTTCCCAAAATGCAATAAAGAGCACACAGTGAGGAAATATTTCACAATGGATTTGCTTCTGCTGAACATGTTGTTTTTTGAACACAAATTCTTCTTCTTTAATTGTGTGTTTAATTCTATTTTGTATGAGATGCTTAGGCAGGCTACTGTTTGGTGATGTACGATAATTGCATCGGTTATTACTTAAGTTTGCTAAAAAACAAAGATGGCTGCCACAAGCAACAACACTACTGCAATGGACATATACAAGCAATTGGCTGGATTTGATAAAAAATAACTTTGAATTGTCTACTAGGGGGTGCGCTTGTGGCTCCAGCAGGTCCTGTCATACCCTAACTATGCTGGTTTTTAGGCACAGTCTGTCAGGGTGAATAAGTGAACACATAAAGCACTGCTCTGAAACCACACGGATGAAGAGTGTGGTTTTAGTGCACACACACTGATACACATAATAATAATAATAATAATAATAATACATTATATTTGTATAGTGCTTTAAAAGGTACTCAAAGGCACTTTACATGGTAAAGACAGAAACAACAAAAGAAATAACAATGTAAACAAGGCAGAAAGACGACATAACATAAAGAAAAATGCAACTCAGCCGATATAAATAGACCACTATCTATGGCAAATAACATGGCCACCTGCTGAATATTTGATCAGACACCAGCACAGGCTTAATAATTTAGCAGCAGGCCTTTACATGACTGTCACTGCCTCTGCCTGGAAATGAACTGTGGACAGTAGGGATGCGTTTCCCATTGTTATATTAAACACCAATATTGTTCCAGTCCTTGCATCTGTGGAAAATATCACATGCCTAGAAAATGTCCAATATATGTCTGAATCTGACATCATTATGTTTGACAGACATGTCCTGTGACTTATAGTACACTTTGCAGTGATAAGTATGATTTGTTGCTGCAACTCTGTTTGGCAAATTTCAAAACCTATTTAATAATAAGTCTCTGCCCACATGGACAGGACATATAAACACAGGCCTAGTCATGGCCAGCTCTTGTTGTCTGGGGTCTTACCACTTCCTGTTTGTGGTGTATGTTGGCAAACAAAAAGACATGTGGCAGGTATGTACTGTTGGGCTTTAACTTAACAACTAAAACTGGTGGCTTTAAGCAGGTTTCATATGTTTTGATTGTAGTCACGGCTTTTACATGTTCTCATATAATCAATTTAGCCTTTTGGTTCAGACTGTAGCCTTTTGGATCAGACTGTGGGAGACTACTTCATAGGCGAGGCAAAAGGCCCAGGGGCCAACTAATTGGGGTAATTTAGCCTTGGTTCCTTACTATATCGTTTGCATTTTATCTTTTGTGTTTTGATGTTTTGGTTCATAATTGCAATCTTATCTAATTTCAGAGCCTTTTATCACATGGCCATCGGTTTGGTTATCAGCTGCTGTTTCTAGGATTTTAATGTTGATTTTAATGTTGATTTTTTTCCACATTTCCCTTTGCCTTTTATAAACTGGAGCAAAAGCACAAGGTTTTTAGTTTTCAAGCCAGACCCCAATGATCTGGGTGTCATTATTTGCTATCACCTGAGTGAAGTGTTTATTCTATTGCATGTTATTTATCTCCACAGTGTTAACTCTTGGTGTGATTTTTAAAGTGTAGATTCACTGCATGTTACCTATTTTATAAAAGTGTCTGGTTAGGTATTTTATGTTGTATATCACTGGTCACTAGTTCAATAAGTCCTGCTTGAAAACTGAACAGCCTATTGTTGGAGAATGTTTGTACAATAAAAGACGACTTGCTGCTCTCCAACCTAGTGTCTATATTTATTTATTTTAATATTCCTTATTCCTGCATTGTAGTCTGGTAGCTTTGGCAATTTGCTACACATTGATCTCCTGCATGACTGAAGCAATTACCAGGCAAATGAAATGGTCAGGTTGTAGAATAGCACTTCAAGTGAAATAGAAAAAAAGAGCAAAGTGGTTCACCACTCACCTTAACTGCTATGGTGAGGACGAAACAAAAGGTTGATGTTAACAACAAGGGCGAGGATGTATACAATTCTTTATCATATACCTGCTATTTATTTGGCGCAGTCCATTCTTTACAATAAACAAAATGGTTTTTAAATGGCTATTAAAAAATCCCTTTGGTAAAATATAAGCATTTATTTATATAAATCACTTATTGGCTCTTATATTCAACTTAGTTTTAGATCGGTATGACAACGACAAAGGATAAGTAAACATAAAAAAAAATTACAAAATAAAAGCGCAAAATAAGTTGCACCATTAAGAACATGGGGGGGGACAATTTACCCTGATCTGCGTTACGTTCAGGGTGGGCTGGAACAACGACCTCCGGTTAACTCGGTGAGGGCGATCAGGAAACAAACCGGATGAATAATACACCGTGTCGGCGGTCACATGTCGTGCAGCGGGCTCCTGAATGATTTAAAGCTTTTTACATCATCAGCCTCACCCTCCCTCTCCTCCTCCTCCCTCCCTCCTCCTCCCTCTCCTCCTCCTCCCTCTCCTCCTCCTCTCCTCCTCCTCCTCCTCCCCCCGCGCTGTCTCCCGCTGATGCACCGTGCGGCCCGGAGATGCTGCTGCTGATGCTGTGCCTGGTGACCGACTGCAGCATCCGACATGGGCATCCTCTAATCCCGGCCGTGCCACAGTGAGTGTTTTTCCTTCTTACTTTTCTCTTCCTCTCATCCCCTCTTTATCTCCGACTATAGATTACACCTGCACCCCTCACAGGGACCCCCCCCCCTCTCACTCCTACTCCCCCCCCATTTTTTTTGTGTGTTATTGTCTTCCTTTGTGCAGTTCTTTTCATGAGCGATGGCGCATAACGCGGCGGAAACTGCGCGTCCCCGTAGAGGGGATTGTCTGGTGAGTCCGCGGAGTGGACCGATATATGTCGGGACATGGTCTCTTTCCTGTATGCGCAGCTCACCTTTGCGGTGCGCGTTTCTGCGTGAGAAAGAGAGAGTTTAGGGCGGGTGCCGCTGCTCCCAGAGGGCTAGAGCTGCAGCAGGCGACGTTTGGAGGGTCGAGGAGAGTGCAGGAAGAGAGAGAGAGAGAGAGACAAGGGGACTCGGCTGAAAGAGGGTGGGACGTTTGATGAAGTGGTTTTTTTGGGGTTTTTTTTTTTTTTTTTTTGCAGGTGAGAGCATGTGCTGTTATTGCTTATGTGGATTGTGTTAAGGTGTGTCAGAGGGAGAGGAGAGAAACAAAGATGGTGAAACTTCTTGTCTTTTATGCCCTGGAAGGGAAAGAGAGATGTTCTATGCCGTGATAGTGGAGAGGTAGTTTTGTTTGGCATTGCCCGTCCTTATGATGCTCTAAAGGTGTATAAATGATCAGAAAGGCTGAAATAAGTTGGTTTTCTTTTTAAAAAAAGGCTGAATTTGTATCTGACGTGGAGAAAGATTTTGAAATAAGCACAGCATGTCTGCCTTTTTGTTATGGCACCCCTGTTGCCATATCTGTCCATCTTTTGCCCCCACACAAACAGTGAGGACACAAACTGTGCTGCTGGATACATATGTGTGTGTGTCTATGTGAGGACAAGAGCACTCATACGCTGAAAGCCTCAAGCTGTGGAACTGGGCTAATCCCTAATGACATGGCCAGCTCTCTCTCTCTCTCTCTCTCTCTATCGGCCATAAGGTCTTTTCTCTCTCTCTCTCTCTTTTTCCCCTCCTTATTTCTTTTTTCTCATACTCAGTTGTGATGACGTGCGGTCCGTGGTGGTGAAAACAGTCATCATCAGATTGCTTGCTAATACGCTCAAGCTTCATGGCCCTGTCAGCGCTCAACAGGTGCCCTTTAATGTAAGAGGCAGCCACACAGAAATAAAGGAAGTTGGTTTCAATTTGTATAGAATGGCTTTTAGATGGAGGTTGTGTTTTTGCTTTGCTAGAGCTGTGGGTTTTTTGTTTGAAAATCGCATAGATTCAGTTGTCAACATTGAAAAGTTAAAATGTGATATTTTCCAGAGCACAATTGGCAATTTGGGTCCTTGGCTCACATCATGCCGGGTACTATATATTTGAATGGCATAGGCAATACTCAAAAATCATATTATGGATATGAATACTGCTAAAAGCAAAAGCAGTTCTAGCTAGAACAAGGGATGCCAAACAGGAAGAAGAAAAACATGATGATGAAGATGATGGGATGGGTGAAAACAACCTCTAAAAGTAGAAACGGAAGATTACATAACTGACCAATTTAGCATCTGAAGTTTGTCTTCTACATATCACACACACACACACACACACACACACACACACACACACACACACACACACACACACACACACACACACACACACACACACACACATCCAAGACATCCAGGTCTTAGATAACTCATATACCCATAAATGGCAACACCAATGGGGCAGCTTGAGATGCAGCGACTTGCACCTTGCTCAAGTGCACTTCAGCAGTGACAGTACACACAAATGCATGAGTGCCTTTTCACCACAGCATTAAATGTTTTCTTAGTTTTCATTTTTAAATTGGCTTTACATTTTCACTTTTAGGAATTGTTATTTTTGAGATTCAGTGTCTAGAGTTACAGAATGAACAAAAAATGACACATTTTTCAAACAATTTTATTTTGTTAAAGCTCTTGATGGCTTATTAGGTAGAGATGGCAGGAGGTGAGAGAGAAATATTAGACATGGGTCCCCAGCTGGCTTTGAACCAGGGAGTGGTCTGTGTTTTACCCCCCTAAACAGTCTTTTACCGTTTTAATTCTTCCCAACACATGTACAAAAAAAAATAAAAATGATTTATAAATATGTGAAACTCGTTAAAGCTTCCTAACTACAGTATCTCCCTTGTTAGCTGAGCTCATGAAGTAATAGCTAAGTAAAAAAAGTACCTGTTTGTAGTCCATACATCTCAAACTCCAATTAATTGCTCAGTGTCACAGTTTAAAATTCAGTAAATTTAGCACAGTTCCTTACAATCCACTCTTTGTAGCTAGCCTTTGTCACTTTTGCTTAAATGTGGCTACAAATTATTACAGAATAATAACAAATGCTCAAATTTAGCTTGGCAGTACCACATTTATTTGGAGTCGGGCTTGTGTCCACCTCATGAATTTTAAGCCAATATTCACTCTCTTTCACGTCTTTACCAACTCCTGAGGGAAATATCTGACTCTTTAGCTGTTAAACGCTCCACTTTGTTCACCCGCTAACTGTGTCCGTCCTCTGTTTGGTGCTGAGCAGGTGGTTTACGGAGGCTTTTTAGAGCTTTTTCCCTGAAAACATCTGCCTGCTTCGGCCCAAAAATGACACTATGAGAGCAGTAAGAGTGAACTAAATCAGTAAATTTGTGGGCCGGAGAGCTAAACCATGAGCTGAAACTCACTAAAGAGCTTTGTTAAGCTGAGGGGGGAGAAGCAGATTCAGGTGATAATTCTCTGTAAGATCATCACAACGACCAACCCCTTTCATAACGACAAATTGTTTTATCATTGTCATTTCTTACTTACATTGTTACTATAACACTATATATTATAGTCATATTGGATTTAAGCCACAGGCAAAAACAATGTAAAACACTGCAGGGGTTTATGAAACTGTACTGGTCTCTCATTCATCTTTATATATATATATATATATATATATATATATATATATATATATATATATATATATATATATATATATGTGTGTGTGTGTGTGTGTGTGTGTGACATACAAGAAAGACAATAGAGCAAATAGATGCCTCTTTTAGAGATGGTAATGTTTATGTGCCTGTTTTGAAGAATCAAACATGAAAGATTTCTTTATGGCAAATAAATACTTTCAGTGATGCCATTAATACCCTCCTACTGTAAAATATAGGTGTTACTCATGCAGCATGAATACACACACATAAATACAAACACAGCCATGTGCCTTTACATTTATAAACGGCTGACTGGACCCCACCATTCTTTCTCCATCAGACGCTGCTCAGCACTGACGTCAGTGAACCTGCTTGCGCATAAAGGCTAATATAATCAGGACCTCACACACGCAGACGCACATCGCTTCCTTTTGTTTGTCTCTCTCAGCAGCAGCACACTCACACACACACCTCTGGTTATTGGCTCAACAGGAACTAAAGAGAGAAAATAGGAGAGACAAACAACAGAGACGGATAGAAAAGGAGACTGGAGGGTCAGTGTGTGGGAGGTAGGCGGCCTTGATCATTATCATTACAATGTAATCCAATCATTGTTATAAATTTGTATTTCTGGTTTCTTCCCCACAGGTTTATCAGTATTAGTTCTATCCTGCCTTTCTGCCTCCATTTTTTGTTATTTTGTTATCAAACAAGATGCACCAATCATCACTTTATTAAATTAATAGTTGGGGTCAGACAAATTGGAAAGGCATCCTATTTTTTTTAACAGCAGAAAAAAAAAGAATCTTCTTAAAGAGCGGATGGTTGTTATGGATGGCAGGTAAATACCTGGGCTTTTTTTGTTCTCTTGCCTTTTACTGTATTTATGAATGCTCGGCACCAGTTAGTTTTCAGTAGCCCTCATTGACAAATGCAGTCCATCATTTTGCACAAAGTAGTTCCAGTGGTAAAACTGATTGAGAGGAAATCATTGCATGTCTCTGAGGATTTGTCCCAATTATCCCCTAATAGGCTCTTTATCCTCTTTTCAGTGTTACCCTCAGTGAAAAAAAGACAGCTACAAGAGGTTGTGGAGAACTAACCCGGTATTTGCCTCTTCACCTCCTCCAGAATAATACTGCACAAACCCACATGTAGCATTAAGCACGATGTATTCTGTCAAGGCACCAGTAAACAGTGTGTGTAAAAGCGGATACAAGTATTACAGGAGGCAAGAAACATCTTGTTAAACAGCAATTAGGAAATTAAAACACATAAATGGTCATTAATGTGACAGGAAAAGATAAAACTACACTGGTATTATCCGTTCTTTTGGAGTTGGTTGTGAAACTTGATCATTAATTAATAGCTCATTAAACCATTGCTACTTTCTGTAATTTCACTGAGACGAAAGGCATTTGTTTGGAATCTGTTAATTATCCACTTTTATGTTTTTACAACCAATGGACCCTCCACAAGAATTAGATTAGCGTCTGAAAAAGAGTGGACAGAAAACACACTTCTTGCAAACCAGCAGCTTGCACAAGTAATCAAAAGTATGAGGTCCTCTTTTATACTCTTACTAATCACTCCTCATTTAGATCCTCATTTGATGAATTAAAATAAGTATTTTTTAGATTGCCATTTTGAGTTAAGATATGAAAGAGAAAGATTCTTATATCAGCACAAAGTGTTCTCACAACGTGCCTAACACACACAGTACGGATTCATTTAGCTACTTCACTCCCAACATTATTCAATTTCAGATTTGAAAACAGATCAGCAATGATGGACTAATAAAATGTTCACCGATGACCATTTGTACCTCACCATTAGCTTTAGCAGCTCTTGCTACTCATCGTGGTGCACATAATGCTAATCTCAGATGTCAAGGTTGTTGGATTGAAAAAAGCGTAGGTGCACAAACACTGGAGTTCAGGGAATTTCTCATTTATTTTTTTCTATGTTACAGTGAAAAGTGCTCCAAGCCAAGCCTCTGAGAAGAGACAGAGAAAAAGCAAAACAAAGAGTCAGACAGTGAAGGGGAAGAGATACACTTGAGAATTAAGAGAGGTGAACAGGTGAATGTGGAATTGATGAAAAAAAAAAAAAAAAAAAAGGACCATCATTTGTCAATAGACTTTTTGAACATAGTGAGCAACAGGGACTAAACTCATTTGCTGGCAAGCGGTGTAAGCTGACAAACAAGTCTCTGTGCTGACTGGGAGGAACTGAGGAGAAACCAGAGAGGAAGTTGAGAGGTTAGAGAGATTGACGGCAATGAGATAGATACTGTAGTTGGCTCTAATGGTGTGGCAAATTTCCCAGTATTATGTTCACTAGACCAGACGTTTTAAACCGGTTCGCTAATTTCCTACAAACCGTCTTTTCATGCTAGGATGCCTCTCAGCAAAAGGAATAATCTTGATGAAATTTTAAGTTTGCTAACTGTCCTTAGAGATAACTTGCACTGGGCTGTGATGTCGTTTCCCTAATCATAACTTTTACTGCAGGCCATTCGATAAGGTGATTACATCTTTTTTTCCCCTGTAATTGTTGCATTCTAATTACGTTGTTCCATGTGTCCCCGAGCCTGCTAATTGTCCATGACAGATGCCTTTTTCTCCAGTCAATATAAACCCAAAACAGATGGCTTACTAATGTCTCTTATCATAAAAGACCAGGCAAATGTATGTTTTTATGCACTGATGTTATATAGAAAGCCCTCTCAGATACTGCAGAAGGACAACACTGCCCGCAGAAAGGATGGGGATTAGCAAATCGGATCAATAGAGACCATGGTTTGGGGGAAATGTCTTTTGGCAACCACTGGCAATATTTCCTTTATCCATTTTATGTGATTGTCCCCCTTTATGTCATGGTATTGGAGCTCCTTGTCAAATAAATAGTCAGTAGGATATTGATTAGCCAGTTTTAGTGCCAGGTTTTAAGCCATCTCTTAGACTAAATGTCTGCAATTGAGGCTTATACTCGTGCATCAAGTTAGTTGGGGTTCAGTGTCTGAGTGTGAAACGACCCTATTGCTCTTTAGAGCTTAAGGCCACGCGGACGGAGATATCATCGACGTGGCTGGTTAGGCAGGGAGCCGGAGGGAGTGACACCGTTGTTTTTATTTATCTTGCAGTCTGGAGTCCGACCCACTGTGCTTCAAGCTACAGGCTCCCACTGTGTTGCATTAGGGCCAGATAGATGGGGATGAGACAGGCCAAATTGTGAGTGAACCGGGCTGTCTGACGAGTACCTCATGCAGAGCAAATGTGTCTGTAGCCTGGCACCAGCAGCAACCATTTCCAATTTGGTGTCTGGAAACGAATAGGGATAATACACGGGACGGACAGTTGTAATATTTATTTTCTGTTCTCTCGTTTCTCAACGCTATGCAACAAATATTGAGTACAACATGTTTGAGCTTCATGGTCAAAATCTGAAGTGAATCTGAGTCATTAGCCATCCAGAATGTGAGCCAGATATGTGGAGAGTAAACTGGTCAGACAGCCAACTGAGTGAACCAGAGGGACACTGTGTATATATTTATCTGGTGCCAGTTCCAATAGTGTCGATCAACATATTAAACTAAATGGTTAGGGATGACAGTACGCAGGATAGTGTTAGTGCTCAGTCAATAATTTGTTGATACCAAATGTAGACATTCTTGGACACATTTATTTCTGTTTTCCTTCATCTACTGGCACATTGATTATCGGCACTGTGTAGTTGCTGTTTTGACGTATTCCATGTTCCAAGGCCACAGAGCACTCAGTTTTGTCTTGTGTTCTATTTAATTGATGGGGACAAATCATGCACGTTTTCAGTTTCATAATTGTATGTTTGGGTTTCTATTAGAACATTTTTCTATACTTTGCTGTTCAAAAAACACGCTATTTTCCTCATACTGTCTTTCTGATTATGCCTGTATTCACCTTCTGTCAGAAACCCTCTGCTTTAGCGCCTGTCTTGTTAAGCCCCCTCCAGTAAAAAGGCCAGTCTGCTCTGAGTGGCTTGCAAGAACATTTTGGTGTAAAATTGCAAAGGTAATTCTCAAGTCTTGGGTTGGTAGGTACTCAACTCTATGTGCACAAGCACTGAAAACGATTCTAAAATAGTCCACTTACATTACACAACTCAAAATATACATGAACCTCTTGTATAGCAGCTTTTAAAATGTCTACAAAGAGAACTCAACGACTGATTTTTGATATCTTTGAATTAATGATCTGCTCCTCATTTAATTATTTCAATTAATGAGCCAACATGGGGTGGGGGTCACGTAATAACTGTAATCATGTTTTATTCCTCTCATTTGCATATGGAGAGGATACACTTGCATGGTAGCTGCTGGTTGGTTATGCCATAGAGATAGTTTGACATGAGTAAATGAAACAAAGAATCTATCAGTAAATAACAGAGGCAGTTGGGCAGCCATCTCAGTGAAACTGATAGGAACATCACAGTTCTTATTTAAAATGACGTGTCAGCCAACGAAATCAACCTGGCAGGAGGCAATTTCTCTTTTGTGTCAAATGAGGAGTCGGATTCATTAGGCATGTCAGATGGGGATACTGTGGTCAGTCAGCCAAGGCACTGAATCAGACAGACAGCCACGTAAGTCAGTCAAGCAGAGGAAAATAATTGTGGGACTCCACATCTCCTTCTCTCACTATGTAACCAGCCAATTACTGCTGATATCTGTAAGACTCCTCAACCAGATAATGTATTGTCATGGTTTTCTGTATTGTAAATGCACTGCGGTGGAAGACATGACATTCAGATATTTGTATACATAGTCATGTCATAACAAGTCATGCTGTTTCTTTAATGGTAAAACAATAATAATGTCACGCCTTTGACCTTAAAGAACACACAATGTTTAAAATGCAGCACCAGACTACATTAAGGCCTAATGAAATGGATGTGATTAAAATGAGCATGGATATACTACTTGTCAGCAATGCATTATCATGTTGTGGATGATAGACTGTAGACTGCATGGTGCTCTGGGCGCTGCTGTGTAGCACTCCATAGAGGCTTGCCTCATAAATCTTAAAACTGAGAAGCACTGTAGTAGAGCTGGGCACATGAATTATGCACAGTCACTTTTCCTTTTTCACACTATCTATTAGGACTGTCCTAGACCAAAGTAATTATTTCTTGGCTAACACTCATACGATTTTGTCAACTGATCAATTAGTTCATTTAAACGACAAATTTGTATTCCTTTTTTTTTCCATCAAGAACCACACCCAAGTTTCTTTGAAAAAGGTCTAACAGCATGAATAAGCAAAAAACAACAACTAATTGACTAAAGTAATCTTAATGGAATAGTAACATTAAAACGATCGATTAGTCGACTAATCAACTAATTGCGGGCTCTGATCCTTTTTTCTGCAAGCTAGACAAACAAACAGCATGCTCATCATGCTAATATATCACAATATGACTCACTATGGGCTTAAATGCTGATGTTAAGCAGGTCAGACATTCAGTATGTTCCACATCTAAGTTTAGCATGTTGGCATTTGCTAATTAGCCCAAAACGTATAGACTGGGAGAAAAAAAAGAGAATAACAAATCAAGTGAATAAGTAAGAAAAAATTCCCTGACTCAGGCATTCTGCTAAAGGTGATGAGTCGGCTGCTTCCTGTTGGTCTGTGGGCCAACAGAACGGGGGCCAGGGCCATGTGCCAGTTGGTGGCAACGCAAGCCTGTTGCCAGGTCGGGTTTTGAGTGAATCAGAAGGGCTCTCAGCCTTATTAAGCTGATGCAGCTCTTACTGTAAAGGCAATGAGAGCCTAATCAGGTTATTCATCCAGTAATTCAGAAGCAGGCAGGGGCGGACACAGAAGCAGGATTAGTCATGGCTGATTAGACACAAAGATGGGTGTTCTGACAGCTCTCTTATCTGGAGAGGAAACACTAAAGCTAAGATGCTAGAGGTGGTGGTGATGATTGTAATGACAGGGATTCAACTATTGATCTTTAAACGGCATAACTATGGCAGAGCAGATAATGGGGGATTGTTTAGTGATATGATATTGAAGAAAGGTCTTGTTCGGAATTCTATTACGCTGCTTGTCTGTATGAAACACGGCTGCTGTAAACACAATAGCAACTCACATGCTGGGAGATGACATTTTCTGAATCTGTCTACTCGGACCTTTTCTTTATTTTGCTGTGTATTTTTCTCCCTTCCTGCTGTTTTGTTCACATATACGCTTATACGCTTATATTTCCAATGGCTCTTTCTCTTGTAATGAAATGGCAAGAGCAATATGAGTAATTCCTTTGCTAGATTTTTGAATATAAAATGTATTGCCCTCGCCCACGCTATAATAAATAATTCAGTAGCTAACGGCGCCACTGGCACTTTAGTTTGTGCTCCATATAAAAACTCAAAAGAACGCTACACCATGCACAGCGTACGTGCCACTGCATACACTTTGTGTAATATGATGAGTATCTAGCACTAGAATGGGATTGTAAGAAAGAGAAAAGGCTTAAAATTAAACAAGACAATAAGAGTGCATTTATGTGGCATTTAGAGATGTATATATCTGGTATTCAAAGATCCAAACTAGCCTTTTCCACCACTGTCCAGAACACAACTTTCAATCATCCTGAAACGGTGTAAACTGACAAAAAATCTAAAATGTTATCCTTTTATTTTGTTATTCTTATCTATAGTGGTATTTGCATAAAAGTACACAATTCAAATGAGGCGCAATGATCCGTGATAATGTTTAACCACAGGTGTGTAGTACTAGTTTGCATGTATGCAGTACCAGTCAGGCATTGCATGCATGCAGCCTCTTTTCAAAATAAACTTACAACATAGGTTAACTTAGTTTTTAGGTTTACTTGGTTAGATTATGCAACAAAAGTGCTTGGTTGGGCTGAGGAAAAGACTGAATTCAGTTCAAATGAGAGCACTTGCTGCGTATCTTATGTACGTTGCGTACATAACAAAAGTAAGGTCAAATAAGGCTTGACTTGGTTTCACACAAGATATGAACAATGGTCTCGACCATCCACCTTGACCTCCTCCCTTCGCTGACTATCTGGCTCTTTATACTATGCCTGGTTGGCATTTGAGTTGGGAGTGAAGAAGCTTAAGGAAATATTTGTTTTCTTGGTGGTTTATTGATCCTCTAATCTAACTCTTGGCAAGAGAGCAAGGCTTATTTTCCAAAATGTCAAAGTATAAAAGGTTGTCTGCACCAGCCACTGCAATATAACTGTAAGCTATAGATCACACAGAGAGTACATACCCTGCAAGGCTGTACAATTCTCACATCTTCATTTTATTAATAGAAAATGATAAATGTTCAGTCTTCATCTGGATGATGATCTGTTTTGAGATGCATACAGGCACAAAACATCATGGTATACATTATTTTCCCTTTGGTAACTGAAGTATGCCATGAAAAAATGCTTTAGAACATTACTGGATATGTACCTGGGTTTGGGTCTTGATCTGAACTGGACTGTAAACAAAACGTCTTGGTGAAAATGAGGACGTTGGCATTAGTTCAGAGTGCTGCAGCTCCTGACGACTGTAATACTGACCTCTAAAAATGAGCTTGTTTGCCTGCGGCTAGTAGATTGAGTGGTTTCCAACTCAACTCAAGGACTCAAGTCCTTTTATCCTCCTTTAAATTATATTTACAGTTAAACACATTTGCCTTATTTGGTGTTTATTTATTATTGATTTGATACAAAATCTTATTTAGTTTCAATCATTTAACTGGAAAAACCTTTTAACTTGTTTTTGAAAACTCACAGAGGCCTTGTGTTCTATTAATGTTAAATGCTCTTATACAAACCTTTCATACCAGGCGAGGACTGTTAGTAAAACGGACTCAGTTTTCCGGCACGGTGGGATGGAACACCTGCTGCCACAGCGCTTTGTGCAGCTCCGTTTTGTTGATCTACGACTGTTCAAATAGCTCGCACTCAACAAAGAGCAGGTGGTGGTCAGTGTCAATGAAACTAGCCAGAGAATATAAAAATGTCACAGATGTATTGAAAAACAAGCTGCTTGGATGATTTGATTTGTGATATTGAATGATGAAAGTTCTCTGTGTTTAGTACTCAAAGCATATCTCATAAACATAACAATCTCAGAACAGAGTCCATTTTGTCCCAAGCTGTCACTTTTTTTAAGGTAGTTTGCAGAGTGATTGGATACGTGCACAGGTATCAATATGTCCAATTAAAGCTGCTTAGGTCTGTCTTGCCAACACACACACACACACACACACACACACACACACACACACACACACATTAACAAAGCCCAACTGGAAGACAGTGTAGTGTAGTCCGTTTATAGCCTAACATTAACTTTTTACTTCTCTTTAACTTCTTAAAATGGTGTTTATTTGTGAAGATTATCTTGCTGAACAAGATGTTAGTAATTTATTTCATGCATAATCCAAAATCCTCAACAATACATCATCCTTGCACCACTCTATTATGCTGCTAAATTAAACAGAAACATTATCGTGAGTACAGGTGGGAATCTATAGTAATATCAAAATTAAAGAAATAAAATTAAAAGTAAAAAAATTACTTTGATTCAGAAATGTATACTTGATTTCAGTGGATAAAATAGTCCACTATTAGTTAAAAGTTAAAATAAATGTTATTCTTGATGAAAGTCATTGTCTGCCCGAACAACATTTTTACAATAAATCTTATGGGAGCACAGTGCTTTTTATTTTAAATAAATCTGTAAAGACTGTTTCTATCGCAGACAAAAGCACAGGTAGAATAAATCCACTAACGATGGCTAATATTCTATTTGGTTGACCCCAGCTATCGTGCATGCTCACTCACTGGCACTGGCACTTTTCCGCTGAATTGTGAATTTTAATTTATAACAGTACATTCAGGACCTTTCAGTTGGCCTTGTGAAGGGTTAATAGCCCCTGCCCCACCTCACACTCACCATCACACGCAAATTAAATCACCTTTTAAGCTTTTTTTCTACCTCTGTACATGCTCAAACTCCCACTAAGTGCAGAGACAACAGCGGGCCCCGGAGCCTGTACTCTGGTTAAACAGCTGGGTAATTGCAGGCATCATTTGAGTGGCTCATATTATAGCTGAGAGGCAATGTGAGTGTGCTGTATGTGAGTGTGTGTTTGTTCAGTAACGTTCGCCTGTTGTTCAAAGTGGATGAATGGTGAGTGTTAGTTCACTGCTGTTAAGAGATAGAGGGAGAACAAGAGAGAGAGGTGGACTACGCTGTAATTGATGACTATAATAGCTCTATTTTCACTCATATGACATCAGAGACTCTGTTGAAAAGCAGAATAAAGCCTCTGCAGTTTGAATATGTTCTATTGTTAAAACATAATAGATAATTGTTGTAATTGTGCAGAAAATCTTCAGGTTTGAATTGTTTCACTGATGGCTTAGATTCCCATTCAGCTACTTGTTTCTGTCCAACAGTGTTCTGCATACTCATTTTGACACACAAAACATTTTCAAGTTGTTGATTTATTGTAATGATATGTAATGCTGAAAGAATTTTTTTCTAAAGTCAAAGAAACAGTTTAGGGATATTTGCATTGCAGCTTTATTTCTGACAATTTTGCTCTCTTTTTATTTGTGTATCAGACAAAATTATCAAGATAATTGTCCATCCATTTTCCGTAACCTGCTTATCCAGTTAAGGGTCGCAGGGGTGCTGGAGCCGATCTCAGCTGTCATCAAGATAATTGTTTAATTTCTAAACCTGTACTTTTTGCAAAAAACCCTGAGTTTTGTATTTAAAATCTTGTAATGAGTAAAGGTAATCTCAAAGACATCAAATATATACTTGAGTACAGTACTTCAGTATCACTGATTCTACATGTGCATCAGTCATTTGAGCTGGATGTGATAATTCATTGAATTGTAATGCTACACAGTCAACAATACACATTCCTGTGGAATTGAATGAAAACCCTGACAGCCATGTTTGAATCCTATGTACTTTGACGGTTCAGTGGACCTACACGTACATATTATTACACATATTGCTCCCACCCCCCTTCTACTGTTGTCACTACTTAGATCGGCTACTATAGCAACAGGGCTACAGGGAGAGAACTGATAATTAGCTGCTTCCACCTTCAGGTACGTTTCATTTATGGACGAATGTGTAATTCTTCTCCACCGCTGGGCTCCTGTGTCTTTGCATGTAAGAAAATAAGGATAATGTAAGGCAATGTGCTGTGAAATGCTGCAAAAAAAAAAAATCATCTCACCTTTTGTTTTCCAGATAACTTTCTCTCTCACCATGTGGGGAACAACTAAGATGGCATTCCACTAAACCCGGACAAACGAGAGAGAGAGAGGTTGCAGAAAAACGGAGGTGCAGGCAGCAAGACAAAACCGGATCTTCTTTTGAATCTATATTCGGATAAAGAAAATCTCTTCTTACACGGTGCTGTACATGATTGATTTCACAAGAAAACAGTAAAAGAACAAAAGGAAAAGTATCAAAGACAGAACTTCCCAATCTTCCTTGTGAAATTCTTCCCTTTTGACTCTGACCCTTGACCTCTGGCTCTTAGTATGACCAGTCTAGCAGGGAAGCTGGACCCTCGGAGGGTCCAATGGCGCTCGACGTGGAACACCTTTACGACCCGTGTCCTGAGGACCAAACCTGTGGAGTCCATGTTGGATTCGGCCACGTCGGGGACCAGCTCACATGGCACCAGACTGGCGCGGGTCTTATCTACAGTGGATCTGGTGTCGCTGGGCGTGGGCAGCTGCGTCGGAACGGGGATGTATGTAGTCTCGGGGCTGGTTGCCAAGGAGATGGCTGGCCCGGGGGTCATCGTGTCCTTCATTATCGCCGCTGTGGCCTCCATACTGTCAGGTTAGATTGGAGCAGATGCACACATGAATTTTTTTTCTGCTGTTAAACATTCTCTTACTATCTCTCTCTTTCACACCCACACATACACACACAAGGCAAAGGCCACATTATAAGGGTTAGTGTCATACTTATCCCCAATACACTGATACAGTATGATTTATATGAACAGCCTTTTAATATCTATGAATTAAGAACAAGGGCAAAGACATTACACGGGCAAAGCTGTAATGTAAAAGGCACTCAGGGGATATTTCAGCACTACCTTTATGCTCCTATCAATATCTATCGACTCTGCCTTTCACGCATGATCCTACAGTCATAATACTGTTATGAATGTGTGTCTGTTTCTGTCATCCTCTCCTGTCCCACAGGCGTGTGTTATGCAGAGTTTGGCGTGCGGGTGCCTAAGACCACGGGTTCGGCCTACACGTACAGCTACGTGACCGTGGGCGAGTGCGTGGCGTTTTTCATCGGCTGGAACTTGATTCTGGAGTATCTGATTGGCACAGCGGCGGGGGCGTCGGCTCTCAGCAGCATGGCCGACTCACTGGCCAATCACAGCATCAGTAACTTTATGATTACACACATTGGGACGCTCAATGGCCTGGGTGAGTTGGGGAAGGATGTGTGGCTGTGAGAGCTGGAGTTTAACTCACGATTTGCTTCTGATGTTGGGAAACGAGCTGTTGTGAGTTTAAAGATTTGGATTAATATGAGAAATAGGTAATGTCTCAGATTTGCATTGCTACTGTCAGTTATACAGTAGCGATGGTTTAAGGAACTCATGCTGGTTCTTAATGGAAAGTCAGCGTGTGAAAGTAGAACTAAGGATAATTTAATATTTTCTGTGTTCCCTGCTAGGGAAAAATACTCACACACCTTGGGAATAGCTGAAATATATTACATGGACAGCAGTTTTATAGCTAATAGAAGGCATTTCTATTAGCAAGGGAGAATATGATCTCAGCACATCTGTTATTTTGATTGCAGTAGAATAGTAATTGGAGCCTTTTACTCCATTTTTTCTCCACTTTTTATCTACAGCTTATCATCTCTCAGATAAAGTCAACCATCAAGCAAAGATTGCTTTAAAACCTCTAAACAGACATTCAGCCAAGTGACCTCTAGAGAAACAAAAAATCCCTTTTACTCCCCCACCCTCCTCTAGAGGGTCAGAGATAGTTCTTGTTCAAATACTTACTTGTGTAGTGGCTTGATCCTGACTTCTCCTGGAATGAATGAAAGCTGTGCCAATCTGTCTGACCCCGATGAAGCAGATTTAATAAACTCTTATCTCTGCTGTCGGTCAGTATACTTGCAGTCATGTTTGTAATGCTTGTCCTCAGTGTCATAAATTGCCTTCTTAACATGTAACAGAAGCACATTGTCATCTTTATCACTGGTGACATTTTCTGAGACACTGGCTCAATGCACAACTGTATTTTAAATAAAGTTCATATTTAAATTCCTGATTTTATAAATATGAAAGTAACATCCTCCGGGAAATGATCCAACCAGTATCAGACTTTTGTTTTCCATGGAGCATCGAAATGATGTTTCACTGCTTATCCTGGAAATCATGTCATGGAAAGTATCAGCGGACGTGGCATCTTAGATTTCTAAATGATTCATGGAACACAGTTTTCCAGGTCATAAACCGAACCATGAGGGGAATGCCTGCTAATGTGGTGTAACACTATATCTGATTTGTGTGCCAGCTGTGTCTGTCTGGGTGACACCGCCCTGACAGTCTCTTCCTGTTGGACACTGTCAAAGCGGTGGTCGTGCTCACATGATAAGCTGCACAGCCAGCTGTTCCAAACCATAATGGAAAGTTAATGTTTTTCCTTTTCCTGCTGGAGATAAACGTCTGTTTGTCCACACCACGGGGAAAGTGTGGAATGTAGCTTAAAATATGTCTCATTAGTTTCTGTTTGACCACCTGTGTGTATTTTTAAAGACTGAGTTTTTAAAGACTTTAGAGTGGTTGACAGTTCTATTGATGTTGCAGATATAAGTCTATATTCCAAGCCTAGAAAGTCCATTTTGAGGTTTCAAGAAAACACCACATTTTAGGGAAGATGACCTGACGGCTAACTTTTAAAAACCCAACTTTGCAATGATCCATGTGTCCATCATAGATTGTTCAATGTGCAATGCTGACTCGTATGCATACCCTGTGCTGAGTGACTGCACACTGGAAAAAAGGCCACAAAATAAATAAAAAAACAAGCAAACAAACAAAGAAATGTAATTGCATGTGATGAGTAGAATAAAATGCCAATATAAGAGGTGAAAATTATCTGGAATATTTTTAAATAAGATGTAATATTTAGGCCTTTTCAGGATAAACAGAGATCTTGAAACTAACCGGGAAACACATTTTGAGCTATATTGCACCCTTATTATGGAATGTTGTCATAATTAGCCTGTAATGCTAAAAACTATTTTTTCACGACAAGATATATTCAAGATATATTAAAAAACAAGTCCATATGTCTCACTGAAATGTTACTTTAAGGTGATTGTGTCTAAGATGAATAATTATCTGTTATGAGATATTTATATAAGTAATTCGACAAATATTCTTGGTAAGATTTTATGTTTTTGCAGCAAACAAGCATTGTTTTGAATGGCTTTTGTAGTAGTCGATAAAGGTCTGCTTAGTTTGAAGCTTGAACGTTCATTCTTGACTTTGGAAACATTTCAACACATGGTCTAACTTAGTTGTTGTTTGCGAAGATCTCATTTCGCTGCCTTCCTCACAGGTTGCAATTTGATCAATCAAACTCCAACTAACTAACTTACTTAGCAGCTGCATTTGCTAAGAAAATAGTTTTTTTTCAAGCAGATTTGCATCGCCCACCACCTCCAAAGTGCTTGGATTTCACAGGTACAATGTGTCCAACTATAACATCTGTGTGCTAATCCCAACCCCCTCCTGTAGGTAAAGGGGAGCAGTCGTACCCGGACCTGCTGGCGCTGCTGATCGCACTGGTGGTGACGGTGATCGTTGCTTTGGGAGTGAAGAACTCTGTGGGCTTCAACAACGTGCTGAACGTCATCAACCTCATCGTGTGGGTCTTCATGATGATCGCCGGGCTGTTCTTCGTCAATGGGGAGAACTGGGACGATGGGAGATTCCTGCCCTTTGGCTGGTCGGGGGTACGCACGCACGCACGCACGCACGCACGCACGCACGCACACACACACACACACACACACACACACACACAAACACACATACTGAGTCAGAAGTAAGGGAGGTTTGATGAAGACTCCATCTTCTTTGTCTTTGTGTGAATCATTTCTCGTGCTTCTGCTCTGTTCCAGGTGATGCAGGGTGCAGCCACCTGTTTCTATGCCTTCATTGGATTTGACATCATTGCTACGACAGGAGAGGAGGCCAAGAGTCCCAACACCTCCATCCCTTACGCCATCACTGCCTCACTCATCACCTGCCTCACTGCCTACGTCTCTGTGAGTTTAACCTTGAACACCGCCGACACATGACACAAATATGTACACAAACATAAATAGTTATTGCTTCATGTGTTTCCCTTCGTTAGCATTCCGTGGCACGAGAATGCATAATACTCAAAGTATCACTACATCTGCTAAACACAGTTTTAATGGCAGATTTGAATGTTTATTGGCATGCACAGTGTGATAATGAGGTGAGATAATTACTTGGCTCAATGACTCCAATTTTAGAAAATTTACAATTTTTAATTTCACAGATGAATATGATCACATTGATTGTGGGAAGACAGCAGGCTACAATCACAGTTTATAATTGTACACCTGTGAAGTAAAAATGCAATTAAATCACTGAATTGGGAATAAAACAGAATTTGAGTACATTTTTTGTTTTGTGTAATTTTGTGGCAAAGTCATTAATTACATTTTTTATCTGTAAAGATCGACACAAACTTCTATATTTATCATTCTTTATCTTCATGCGTTGCCTTTAGCGCTACCTTTGAGTTCATATCAACAAACTTGTGAATACAGACTGAAAGTGTTTTCCCCAAATTTGGAGAAATGTCTGACACAAGGATGAAAAGATCAAACATCAAGATTAGTTCCCCCTGCACTCCAACTGTGTGGGTGTGTTTCTCACAGCTAATCTTTACTTATTCAGCTCACACAGCCTACCAGATCCCTGACTTTGACACGTTTTTGCTGGATGGTTGTTGCTATGGGTACAATTTGACAGAGGCCTATCAGGAGGGAGAATTTTTCGACATCGCCTGGGGCCAAAGCTTGCACCAACTTCAAAACTCAACTTTTTCTTTCTCTTTCTCTCCCAGTCGCACATATTTCTCCAAATAAACCCTACTCTTGTGCTACAAAATCTATTTTCTCAGCTAGTTTTAATCTCCATCGGCCTTTGATCTGTCTGACTCTTTAGGCATCTCGGAATAACTTTTTTGCTCCCATCAGGATTCTATAGCTGCTGGAGTGTAAGATCCAGGATTACTTTAATCATTTAGCACGTAACATGTCACATAAATTCTCTGATTGCGTTGGTTTAACAGTAATCTTGAATAAGAGTGTAGCGTCAATCAAAATTGTAAAAATGAGACCTTCCTTCAATGCTTCCTCTGGAGTTTTTCCATGTTGAATTTCCTCACATCCTTGTTCTTAAGTGGGTGTTAGTACATAATATTCTCTCAAGAGGGCAGTGAGGTTGGTGCTTTTGGGAAACCCTCATTCACAGTGGGGAGTAACATGAATGTGCAAACGGAATATTAGCTGACAGCGAGCTGAAATGGGCATCATTGGATGCAGTTTGGGATCAGCGTTGCTCTCTCAGAAAAATATGTTAAATCAGGATTTGTTGTAGGATTCCCTCTAGATTAGTACAGTCCCCTTTGACTGGTTCACACACACTGTCAAGTGTCAACCAGGCTGTGTCCAGATTGGAAAAAAGGGTCAAAGGGCACCAGGCTACTACAGCAGGAGGAAAATGATCTCTGTATCTTCCTCTCTGTGAGGGTTAGCCTTTTTGTATTATTCCTCTCTCTTTCTGCAATCTGTTCAAGCAAATCCCTCGCTTATGCAGCACAGTACCCATGACAGATGGCCCTGCATGGTTTCACACGTCAGACGCAAGGATCAAAATCACGTACACACATGCACACACATGCACACACATGCACACACATGCACACACAGAGGGGGGAGAAGCATTACTAATGACTGTGATGCGATGTGCAGTGTGCTGAACGCACTAGCTGTGTAAAGCTGGGCTGTAAGGATGTAGCTCAGAAGTTCATCAAACGGTCCAACAACAAAGCCCATTTAGAAGCTTTTCTGGAGCTTTTCTTTAATCAAAAGGATACAGGAAACTCGCAGTAGCATTCTAGCTACTACGAGTTTGATGTTCCCAACATCAAGATGGCAAGCTATCCACTGGGATTTTGTGACGGTATGTGAGGGACTCAAACTTAGTGCCAGCATTTTTTTGCAGATGTTAGGCCGGCTAATAAGATGCTGTGATAATTTTAGTAAGGACAAATCATTTAGTAGAAGTACAGTCGGGGTGCATGGGACTACAAAAGTCTGGATATTTGTCAAAAAGGAGCATACCATTACATTTTTTTTTTTTTTTTCAAAAAAAAAATCTGTGGTGCATCTTCATCAGCAGATGGAGTTGGCCTAGTTTTGCACATACAACTCTCAACAGGGTCCATTTAGTAGCTTTTCTGGAGCTTTAAATCATGTCGCATGATCATTCCTTGATTGTTTTTTTTAATGTTTTTTAAAAGAAAAAAATCCTGGAAATACTAGTGAGTAATGTCATGCATTTGAGTCTGCCACAGTGCTTTTTAGCACTCCCACTGTAGGGGCCAAATTCTACACATAGTGGCTTTATATGAAGCAACATAAATATATATTTTTCCCATTTTGAAAATGAAAGATTACCTTTTGGCAGAGAGCTCATTTGTTAACAAGCTCCTCTCCACAGAAATGTATCAATATTTCAGGCTGAACACCAGGTTAACATTTACATTTTTTGATATTGCAACAAACAACTCTATATTAACTTACAAACTCTTTGTATTAAACCCTCTTCCATCCAGGTTTCTGTGATCCTGACTCTGATGGTGCCGTACAATGAGATTGACGCAGACGCCCCGCTCATGGAGATGTTTGCCGTGCATGGCTGTATGTTCGCAAAGTATATTGTGGCGGTGGGCTCCATAGCCGGACTCACTGTATCCCTCCTGGGGTCCCTGTTCCCCATGCCCAGGGTCATCTACGCCATGGCGGGGGACGGCCTGCTATTTAAGTCAGTCCACACACTTATTCACTCATTATTTTCCATGTCAATCTCAAAGTCTCAATCAACTTGTGCGTGTGCGTGCGTGTGCGTGTGCGTGTGTGTGTGTGTTTAGGTTCCTGGCCAATGTGTCTTCCTACACAGAGACCCCTGCTGTTGCCTGTGTGGTGTCCGGCTTCCTGGCTGCCCTGCTTTCCCTCCTGGTTAGCCTCCGAGACCTCATTGAGATGATGTCCATAGGAACCCTGCTGGCCTACACTCTGGTGAGCTGATAATGATGGTGGACACAGCTATATACACCATATGGGTACTTGCAGAGTGCACCTGAGTTACTATATTTAGCTCAATGTATAACAGAGATTTATTCCGAGACTCGTACACTTGCAAAAATATATCGATTCGTTCCTCAGAGTTGGCAAAAAAAAGGCTCTGCTCTTTGAAGGAGCTTTTAGTTATTGTGCACAGCAACAAGGATGCTGGGAAAACTAGTCCCTCCAACACATGAATCGTACAGAATGATGTGATAGCTGTAAACTGTACATAAACGGCAGTTCTTAGCTGGTAGCCAATCAGCTAAGATACAAATGAGCCACTGGTACTGATGCAGGAATGAAATGCTGATAATGCAATGCTCCATATGCTCATTGACTTCAGTAGAATTAAAGAAAAAACAAATAAACCAAATTGTGTTCAATTTTCGGAAGAAGTGGATATTAAGAAAAGCACTCTTTTCTGCTCATAAAAGAAAAACATATTCTACCCCTTCCTGGTCTGCAGGTAAGCCTGTGTGTTCTCCTGCTGCGTTACCAACCTGAGAGCGACATCCACGGCTTTGTGAACTTCCTCTCCGAGGAGCAGAACAACAAGAGAAAGGAGGGCGTTCTGGCTGAGTGCGAGAAAGACGCCTGTTCACCGACCAGCGAGGCGGATGAGTACGGAGGCCCGGCCACTAACACCTGTGGAGCCAAAAACCTGCCGTCACTGGGCGACAACGAGATGCTGATAGGCAAACCAGATAAAAACACCTACACTGCCAGCCACCCAAACTACGGCACAGTGGATATGACCTCCGGCATTGAAGCGGAGGAGTCAGAGGGCGGGTTGTCCCGGCGGTTGAAGAAGCTCATTGGACCACGCTACTACACCTTGAGGATCCGATTGGGCCTCCCGGGAAAGATGGACAGGCCAACTCCGGCCACTGGGAAAACTGTCACTGTGTGTGTGCTGCTCCTCTTCATTTCCATCTTTGCTTTCTGCTCCTTCATCATTTTTGGTGAGCACACATGGTCAAATTTAGACAGGTATAGCTGTATAATGTAGCCAGTTAATAATTGTTTCCTTTTTTTCTCGTTTCCTCAGGAGCGAGCTATATTGGGGAGGGTCGCTGGTGGGCTCTGCTGCTATTAATCTTCTTCATCATCTTCCTGGCCCTGCTCGTCATCATCATCCTCCAGCAGCCGGAGAACCCTAAGCGTCTGCCCTACATGGCGCCCTGTGTGCCCTTTGTACCTGCTTCAGCCATGCTGGTCAACATCTACCTCATGCTTAAACTGTCTGCCATCACCTGGATACGATTCTCAATCTGGTGCATCGTGGGTAAGTCACCAACTCACTGAATGATAGTTTGTCTTGCATTTAGGTTTAGTGTATTTTATTGCTTTATTTTAAGACAGGATTTGTGTCATTACTGTCATCCCAGACAGATGGGAATTGTTTTGAGCTTATAACAATAGAGTGATCAATTTCGTTTCTCTTAAAATGACAGAATATCCATTGGCTCCGTGACTCAGTCATATCTAATGTGTGTCTCACTTACTCGCTGTTTGGTTTTTTTTATTTAAAAAAATAAAAGTAAAGAATTTGACTTTCTCTTTTTTATTTATTTTAAAACAGCAAGTCTTATTTTTACATGTATTTCCTGCCTCAGTTGTACCTGTTTGTACACCTGTGTTTGTCTCTGTGTGTGTAAATGCTCTAAACATGTAGTTTATCTTACCATTTGGACAATTCTTGCTAGTTTTTACTGCTTATATAATGTCAGAATGGGTGTCCGGCAGAGCTGGTGGGCATCTGGACATTTTTTTTTTATTTTGTGAGTAGGATTGCAGTATTCTTCTGACTCACTCAGAGTGGGATGAAATGTGTTTAATATGATACAGAGTTTATTCTTTCTGTGTGCTTTTAAATGTGTTTTTTAAGCTTTTGAAATAGTACAGTAAGCTCTGGTTATGTGTCTAAGTGTCTATATGCTGATATTTGTCTGTGTCCCTTCAGGTGTGATCATCTATTTTGGCTATGGCATGTGGAATAGTGCGCTGGAGATCAAGGCCAGGGAGAGCGAGGTGCACGCCTCCACCTACCAGCGCTACGATCAAGGCGTGGACGAAGGCTTCTGCGGCTTCGACGACGACTTCTACCCGCCTACCACTGACCCCTGGGGTGCGGCTCAGGGGGGATCGGGGCTCACCCCGCCCCCTGTGGTGAAACCCGAAAGTGACGGGTCGCCATCGAAAGGCGGAGGCAGGACCATTGCCAATCACGGCCTCGCCGAGGAGGATCCGATGGATTTCTGAAGGGACTGACTCTGTGTTACCCTGAATGTACTGCCTTGTCTGCTGCCTGGGGAATGGGAGGGGAACAGTGGTGTGCGTGCATGACTGATTGTGTGTGAGCGTGCGTTTGCGTGTGTGCATGCCTGCATGTGTGTGTGAGTACTTGTCTGTTCGTCTAACCCTTGGGCTAGATAGTTTCTTGGCAGTAGACCCACTTTACGTTCACCTAACTCTACCACGCTTGGGTGCCCGGCTCACACGGCAAACGAGGACGTCAAGGTCAAGCGTCTTGTCACAGTCACTTGTTATTCACTCACCGGAGTCCACATCCCACACAAACGAAGGCCAGATAGAAAAAAGTGCGGACATAGCAGGAGATAAAATTGAATGTGGTTCACTGCACTGTGAACCATGAAACATTGTTTATTGAGCAATCCATTCACTGTTTATCTAAGAATTTACGGGACACAGGAGAGGAGAAGGTGATGAGCAAGGGACAGATGAATCAGCACCTCTCATCCTGTTACAACGCAGACAGACAGGAAAGTTAGATGACAGCCCGGGCTATTTCCTTTGTACAGGTCTGACTCTCTCTGCTCATTTTCTTTTCAGCATATAGGAAAACAGCTACTCATGCTCTCAAAAACACACAAAAACACACAAAACTTATTTAAAATCAATAATTGCTGTCAGCATGTCTGTAAACATTAACCCTGACCCCTAACATCTAGCCCAAGGGATTCAGGACTGGATTGGGGAATAAGGGTGTTGATGTTGTCCGCCACAAATAGTACTTGGACTTTGCTTGCAATAGTGCCTTCATCTACCGTATGTGTATGTGAGTTTCTGATTATGTCTGTTTTCTACTTTCATTTTGCCTGTGTGTGTGCGCGTGTGTGTGTGTGTGTGTGTGAGAGGATGTATGTGCAATCAATTTCCACCTTTTACATGTCTGTTCTCATGTCTGTGTGTGTGTAGATATAAAGTGTGTTCTTCAGGTTGTTTTACTGTGTATGTGTAGGTATTTGTTTCGTTTTGTCCCCAGCATGAAGCTCAAAATCAATCCGCCCACAACAAAGCAGCTCGTGGTGCAATATAACACATGCTTGTCAGCTCATCGACGTACCTAAAAAGAGGAGACAGTGGAGGGTGTAACGGAGAGATTGAGGGAGATTACAGGTTGAATCCTAACTGACAACCTGCAAGGTTTAATGTGATTACTGTCATATTCTCTGTGTTCTTGTCTCTCCGTTGATGCAGTTTTCGCTGTAGACCAGGGACGGGAAGGAATTTAGTTTCAGTTCATTCAATTCAGGAAATTGATTTTCTGTTTGCTTCTTTTCTCCTGGAAAAGAAAAACAAAATTAGAGACTGTACAGAAAGTATTATAATTGAGGAAGGGGGCTAAGAATAGTAGAAGGAATATTTTTTTTTATTTTTGCTGAAGGAACATTAGTTTGACCTTTTTAGTAGTGGGGGTGAGGATCATTTAATATTTCATCTTTTAATTGTATGTATATGTATATAATACAATACAGATATGTTATGTATCCTTAACAAACAAAGTTAGTAGTAACTTTTTTTAGTTTTGGTTACATTATTTAAGGTATTGAGGGAGGTTATTTCAGTTTTTGGGTAAGACTAGAGGAAAATCTGATTGAAATTATCATTAATATTATTTTGGATGTCTGCTGGTTTCAACCTCCCTCTTCACACACACAACTTTCGTACAGTCCCTAACTGAGAACAACTGTTTTGTAAATAAATTGGGAGTTTTACTCATACATTGAGTGAACTGAAATACAATCCCTCCTCTTCCGTCTCTCTCCTTTTCTCCCCTCTTTTGCTTTTAAAGCCTATCTTTCCTTCTTCTATCCATTTGTTTTTATCTTCTACTTACACAGCTCCTTTGCTCTTCCAGCCCAACTCTTCCTACATCTATTTCCCACCTCACCACTCTCTTGATATTCATCTGTCCGTGTCAGCAGGGAGTTGCCACTCTTAAGTCACAATTGATGGAGCCGGGATTAGTTTTCAGTCAGGTTTTGAAACATCAATCTGTCCGTGTCCTGACGATATACATTAGCTCCCATTTCACCTCAGGGTGTCTGCTATCTCTCTTCTGAATTGTCACCAGAGCATTTAGTCCTCTCCCTGTGGTTCTGCTCCAACCAGATCCCAAACTAGTCTGAGTGAGCCTCCCTGTTGCCCCTGCCTCTTTATGTAGCTAGTGTTGAAGCCCCACTCTTCAAATGTTATCTACGCTGTTGCTGCACCCTGAAGAAATATTGTGAAATTCAATCAAATCAAACAATCTGTGGAGCTCAGTGTGTTGGGCATGTAAGCTAATACTGCCAGGGTTTGGGGTTTGATTCTATACTAAGAATGTATGCACTCCTGTCACTGTAAGGAATTTTGCCCACTGATAGCCCACTGTAATGTTATAATGTTTAGGGTGGGGGCACTTCTACAATAGCTGTATGCCCTGACTGTCCTTACCTGTACCTTTTCCTCTGGCCCCTCCGTTGCTGCATCTGTCCCTTCCAGGGAAGCCTTATTTGTCAAATGCACTAAATCTAAGGATGCCACTCTATGAACCCCCACCCTACCTCTGCTCCTCCCATACATTTCCACACTCCTTAATGTAGTGATAGGCCTCTTTGGTGTTGTCCAGTGAAATGATTGTGATACCGTCCCAAAACACAGCCCACTATGCTGAGAAATGACGCTCATATTGGACGATTCTGCAGCTCTGTGGTGTGCTGGAACACAAGGGTGTTATGTTTTTGCTCACCCTCTTCTCATCAGAGAGCAATCATGGCTGTCGCTAACTTTGAGGTCAAGCTCTCTGTGTCTTTTCTGGAAACATGGGTGGTTTAGTTACAAATTGTGTTGCACATTCCAGTACTTTTAAACTCAAAATGTTTTAATTTGAAAACCCTTTGGCCACAAAAAAAAAGATGTAAATATTAAATATATCTCGAGAAAGAAGTACAGATTTTCTTGTTGGTGTTCAGCCCTGAAACCAACTATTTTGTTGCATCTCTTTTTTATTGTAACCATGTTCTTTCTTATTTGTTGTAGTTGCCTAAGCTTAAACATAGTTCGGTCAGCCACCTCACATGGAGGAAGGGATTCCTATGGGAATGTAGAATATGTTTGGCACACAGAAACGTTAAGCTCAGCAAAGCGGGGGTGGGAAGAAGTGATAACCAACATAGTAAGATGATATTAAACCCGTACAGTTGCTTTGCATGGGCGCCGTTGAAATAGATATTTAATAAATTGTTGCCATTGATTGTAATCTAAGATTTTGCAGAATTGTCCAATATCAGCGTTCTGTTTGGTGAAAGGGTTGTAGGAAGAAAAAAAAACAGCACATCCTAAAACAATGCACATTAAATCTCACACACACCCAAACATATATTCCATTGTATAACTACTCCAACTACGGCAAAATACCACTCCCCACCCAGATCACCTCCCGACTCAGCCAAAAGAATCCAGCCGTTTTGCATTCAAAGCTCAGCCAAAACAAGATTGCGTTTTCAAGAGTTGCCACTGGACTGTACAGACAAATTACTATATATTCTGCTCTCTGCGTGTATGCATTGAAGTGCGTGAGTGCATGTACAGAATGTGTGTGCGTGTGTGTTTGTGGTCCATGCCTGCGCCTCAATGTGACCGTCTGGTGAATGTGTTGCATGCCGTCATGCACGAGGCCCAGACTGTATATGTCGTTCTTGCATGTGGTGACTGATCGCTACGAGACATAACAGAACACTAAACCAAACCAAACGCAGGCTTAGTTCCTATACCTGGGAACGTTGGCCTCCGAGAGGATTTAACAGGTCTATTACAACCGAATCAGCTGAAAAAAAAAAAACGTCATTGTACAGGATCCTTACCAGTGAATTGAACCGAAAGCTATTGTATTCACTGAAAACTCCTATCACTTCTATTCAGATTCAAACCCCAAAACCGTACTTATACTTGACAAAACACTATATTATGTTAAATGTGAAGTGAATTCTATGAGCTAAAAGAAGATTATTTGCTGGATCCTCTCCCGTATTTCTAAGCTCATACAGTAATCTCCCCACCCAGGTGGGAACCAGGGCTCCGTTTGAGAAGGGAGTAGAACATGTAGCAAACACCCAGGACGACTCCTCTCTCGTCCTCCCTCAACCACTTACGTACAGTATGCCTACTTCCTGTTTATCCCTTCTCTCAACCACGACCTCTGCAAGCCAAAGTCTACAACGTTTGTTTACTTTTCACACACAGGATACTGTAGTTTCTTCAAATTGAACACTTAACAGAGCTAACCATTTTTCTTGGTAGTCTACTAATAAGCTACTAATGTCAGTTTTTCCCAAGTACACTTGATTTTTTTTGTGGCTTTAGACAACAGTGCAATGATCATTTTTAAAAATCCTAGTTGCTAAGTATTTTATTGAAAGTATTAGTCTAGAGGTAATTGACTACAGCAGATCGGTTTGTCCAGCAGTGAAAAAAAAATACAACATTGAAGAAGAAAAGTATTTTTCTACAGGTGTCTCCCAACCACAGGTCCTCCTCAGTTAGGTGTGCAGAGCTGGGTAGAGTTATCAGCCTTTACTTTTTGTGTTTTTGTTTAATCACACGGAGGCCTGGGAGAAACTGCTAAAATATATTTTTAACAGTCTCTAGAATGATAACGCTCATTTATAAACCTTAATCCTTTCCCTTTGAAGGATGTCAAAATGGCTGCTCTAGACGTCAATAGGACCGTTGAAGGTTTAGGAGTAGGAGTGCTACAGAAAACATGCAGAAACTATTTTAATACAATTCTGTAAAGGGTGAACTACTATAAAGGGTGAACTACAAGTAATAATCAAATATTACCACTATTGCTTTTAAAGTCAGCTACTATTTGTTTCTTTTGTCTCGGAGAAGGCGTGTTGTTCCTGTGCTCTGTGTTCGCTGTGGCCACATGTCCAGTCAGTGTGTGTCGGACTTGTTGAGATTGGCTTCTCTCGCAAACAACTAGATATTCCTTTTCTCTTCTGTATATTTTGGCACAAAGCTGTATAATGTAGTTGTTTTTTTTAAATGTTGATTTTCTTTTTTTTTTTAATGGTTTCTTCCATATGTGTGGTTATTTTGCTCCTGGGTGCACTGTTTTATCGCTGAGTTGTTGATATTGCTTCCATGATACAATGAAAGCTATTTATTGCAAATACCAAAAAGAGACTTGCTCATTTTTTTTAAACAGTTTCCTGCTCTGACTACTGTGATGAATACAATACAATACATAAGGTCCAGTCACATTTACACATTTGAAAAGGATAAGCAGTATTAAACACACTCTGTTCTACTGTGCCTGGCTGTAAGGGTCAATGTACGACGTATTCCATATTTAACAGGATAAGGAAGGACTTCCTAAAAGCAAAATGGTTTCGTGTTCATTTTAGGCTAATGAGCTAGATGGTATCCAAAAATCCCACTTCAACTTTTAAGACATACTCACACCAGTAATTCAAATAAACAAAATTTGAATATAATTTCAATGCAAATGCCACAGAAATACTAGAGAGCGGAACAGTCCAAAACAGCAGAAGCTAACCAGTAGCTCATTAGTTGGGTTGTATTGAGGCACCAACCTCCCTGTCTGAAAAGTGAAGCCAATGTGGAAGTGCATTAAACTTGCATTCTTTCTAATGCCCAGCAGGGGGCGACTCCCTCAGTCCGGATTGTATAGAAGTTTATGATAAAATGACCCTACTTCTCACTTGATTTATTACTGCCGTTATCATTGCAAACATGAGTTTATGACCTCAATCTCTATTATCAATTTGTCTTAAATACAGTGTGATGCTATTTATTAAATGATGGTCCCATTTAGAGTAAAATAGACCATAATGCAGGGTATGCTTTAAGGTGTGGCTACTTTTGTGATTGATAGGTTATCCACATTATCATCTAATAACTTTAACAGCTTTTAATGTTATGTTTTTAGTTAATGAAAGTTAATATTAACCTTTTTCGTTGCCTATAAATGTATTATTTAGTGTTCGGATGTACTTAGCTCCAGAAACATGAGATAACTGTTCTCACCTTCTACACAGAAACACACACCGGAAAGGAAATGGGTCATGGGTGTTTTCTGGGTGTTGCTGAATGGTATCCTGGGAAGTTAATCGGAAATTTCAACTGAAGTAGAAATAGACAAGCCAGGTTGATGTACAAATGAGAAGTAAAAACAAATACTTCAAAAAATCTAATCAGAAATCTAAAAAAATAACTGCTGAAAAGGATAGAATATCAAAGATTATTAGTGTTGGTGTATGATACTATCCTGGAGCAGAATCACATCCTCTGTCCAAACCTCCTCTAAGTCAACAATTAAGTTTTATTGTTAGATAGAAACTTACGATAGCAACGCTTCAGCACAGCATATCAAACTAACACTAACACTACCAGTGTCTCTCTCAGTAATACAGGACAGCTTGGTTGCCCACTTCTCTCCCACTGGCCTCCTGTGACCGGATGGCTTTGGCCTGGAATCACATTTCAGAGAATACACCTACAGACATGATCACACACACCTGCATACACAGACGTGGCAGGAAATACTAATGACAGAATGATGTGTTGAAACTAGGACATAAGGTTGTGTATAACTGCGTGTGTGTTTGAAGATAAGCTGAGAACACTGAGATAGTACTTACTGTTTCCAAAGTATCATGTAATATCTATGATGTGGCTTTGTGATCTTGATATGGACAGAGGAGCACACAGTCAGCCAAACACTGGACACAATTATCCTTCTTTGTTGCATTGTGTGTGTGTGTGTGTGTGTGTGTGTGTGTGTGTGTGTGTGTGTGTGTGTGTGTGTGTGTGTGTGTGTGTGTGTGTGTGTGTGTGTGTGTGTGTGTGTGTGTGTGTGTGTGTGTGTGTGTGTGTGTGTGTGTGTGTGTGTGTGTGTGTTTGGCAGGGGGTGGCAGCGTGTGGCTTTGAGTGTCTTGGAGACAAGCTGTTCTATGCTGACCTAACTCAAGGTCACTGTGTCAGATTACAGATATGACGCATTAAAAACAAGTGCTTTCTCATTGTTCTCAGTTTATATTCAAACAAATATGGATACATCTACCCCACACAGATCCACAATAGTAAATCTATATCATCAATCTACAAGAAACACTGTCACAGTCTGCTTGTTCGAGGGGCAGAGATAACTGTTTATCGCATTCGCATCACATACTTCAATTTTCTGTCAAATTTAAACCCAGCATCCAGACGGAGAAAAAGAAAGTGCTGTGTGGGATGAGAGCATTTTATCGACTCGAGGCAGAGGCACTTTTCATTCTTTTGTCTTTATTACAGAAAATCAAACAACAGCACATCAGTGAAACAATAAATAACCAGATAATATTGCTTCTGCGTGGATCTGAGTTGGAAATTTCTGTGTTCAGAGCACTTTAGAGATATTGAACATTCAAGTCATCGCATTCCTGTAAAAGAAGCTAATCTAAATAATACAGTTTTTTTTGCGCAACCTTGTAGAAACATCATTTCACCAACAGATCTGTTGTATAGGAAGAACTTTGACTAAGATGATTAATGGGAAAGTATTATGCCGAAATTACAGGATAAACTGCGTAAAGTTAGTCATAAAATGAGATTAGATTATGAAATGTTACTATTAGATGAGTAATGAACAAAATATTAAGGTTTGGTACTCTCTAATATTTTTGCCAAGTCAGTGCACACACTAAGGCTTAAATACAGACTGTAACACTGCTGGTTAAAGCTCCCCTGTGAAATGTATGTTCCCATCATCCTGCGGTGGCTGGGAAGAAAACAGTGCTGCATTTTTTTCAAGTCAATCACTCAAGAGGCAAATGCACCAGAGAGTTGAACAACACTGTCAAGGAAAAATCAATGTACATAAACAATGTTAATGAACATAATTCCAAACATAATACTGTCATACCCTGCTCTAATCAAAACAACAAATCATCGTATTATACGATTTAAAAAAACAAAACAGATTCATCAACGAAAAGACACTCATAAGATTTCATCCGTAGGAGCATCTAAATAGTAAAATAGAAGTTATATAGAATATCAGTCCACAAGGCCTCAGGTGATTAGGACCTCAAGCTGCAGTGCAGGCAGTTACTTTAAAGCTTGTACAATTTTGTAACAGCAGGTCCACACCAAGCCCATCAAGAAGAGGCTGAAAGATGAGCTCTGTGATACAAAAAAATCCATTGGCGGTGGAAAAAAAGAGCTCCAACAAAAACAGTCTTTTTGTGTTTGGATGTGTGAAAGTCTCTTTTATGTATATTTGTGTGCTCGTTCAAGGAATTTGTGTATTTTTCTTGAACGTGAAAGAGTGTGTTTGTGTGTCTCCCTCTTTTACGGTACAGGTTTGCATGTAGATATGATCTGATGTGTGTGATAGTGTGTATGTCTCTATATACAAGTTACAGTCCCGCTACACAGCTGCTTTAGAATCTCTCCCCGCCTAGACGTGGGCGCTCTTGGCGTGATTGGTGGAGGGGGCTGCTGCCGGGTTTGCACCTCCCTGCTTGGAGTAGTAGAACCGATTGTTTTCCTGGTAGGAGCGAGACGAGGAGGAGGACTCTAAGGAGCAGCAGGTAAGAATGCACCCGCCCAGCAGGGAGAGGATGGTGCCCACCCATCCCGTGTAGAGGGAGAAGCCGAACGACATGAGGCCGTGCTCCTGGTGAGCGCCGATGGGAAACCAGACCGTAGACACCATGCCGCACATTGCTGAGAGGAAACAGAGAGAATAGTTAAATTACGTTCATAAAACGGTGCCTCTGAAAGCAACATATACACACATAAAGGTTACTTTGAAAAAATAAAAAAAGACTTTAAGTGCAATTAAATTGGGAACTTAAAGACTGATTGTATTTCCAAACAGTTTTAGGTTAGACTAGGTTAGGTTAAATTACATAATCAAACTGGGGATGCAAAATGGTGTACATGAAACCAATACAAGCTATGTAAAAGAGACACACTCAAAAGTAAACTAAGTTCTGAATGCAAAATGCTGCAAATGAATTAATAAATACACACAAAAACTGTGTTCCATTACACAGGGATGACTTTGAAAGATTACATAATAAAACAGGGAATGCAAAATGGTGCAAATGAAAGAAACCTGTGCAAAAACACAAAGAAGCTAATTTAAACACCAGTATGGAATGCAAAATGATGCTGCTGAATGTTATACGTACACAAATTCAGTACAACTTGACCATACAGCGCTAACTTCCAAGGGAAAATAACAAAAAATAAACAAGGATGCAAAATGAATAAGCATTACCAAGACTAGGATTGGTGAATGGTTGTATGCTGGTGTGAGTACACAGTGTCTGTGGAACTATTACAGTTTTTTTTTTATGATTTATTCCTCAACAGGACACAAAGGAATGAGAGTTTGGAAGAAAGAATGTGTGCAATAATATTATTTAGCAGCAGGACTTAAAAGTGTTGTATAAGCTTTGCCTTGAACTGTAGAAGAGACACCTGATCTAAGACTTACACAAATACTGAAATCCTTTTATAGCTGACTGGGACCCATTTGGTATATGTTGGATATGTGCCAGTATACACTCAAGGTTAACACAGAACAACTGCATGAAATCCTTTAACTACCAGAAAGATTTGAATATACTGCACTAGAAAGGCCAATAACCAAATCCACAAATAATGTGAGAACTGAAAGTTTCCCAGCCGATGCTTCAGAGGACGCAGTTGACAAAAAATAATTAAAGCTGGACTCAAACTAATTGCTGCTGGGCCGATTTAACTGCCAGTATGCAGCCAATGTGGTGAGTGGATTTGTATTATGCTGTGCAACAAGCATGCAAACATAAAAAAACTAAAATAAAAGAAAATATTTTAACTCAAGGCTTAAACTTTTGCATATGGAAGTAATTGGGGTGCACGGAACATGTTGGGAATAACTTTGCTATGAAAAACGTTGGCAGTGGAAAAGTCAAACGACGGACACAAGTGTTATAATTTCACTTCAGGTACACAGACTTTGGAGAATATTCATAAACACGGTAAACTGTGGAAATCAGGGAATGAGTTTCCATGTAGTTCAGGACAAAGGGAGGGTGTGGATGAGAGTAGGCGAAGGAGAGGAATGTGATGGGATCTGGTGGGAAGGGGTCAACGGAACAGGCCCATATAGGAGTGTGTGCATGTGTGTGCACCCTTGGGAGGAAGACAATCATATTCAACATCCTCTGATCTCAGCAGCTTGTATGCATTTGAGGAGGGATTAAAAGAGGTCACAGTCAGGAAGGTTGGAAGGGATCGTGGTGTGTGCATGTGAGCGCAAACCAATTCCACCTGCTCTAGTTGACTGTACATTTTGTCTGACCATGACATTCAGTCTTTGTCCGCTAATTCAATACAGTTGCTTTGAGTGAAAAAGGTAAAGTCGAGTCTCTTACCGACTATGAGTATGAGCACTCCTCCCAAGATGGTGCGTTTGTTCTTGGAATCCTGGGGTTCACTGCCAAAGCTGATGCAGGGCATGGACATCAGGATCATCGCCACAGCTGGGAGGCCGAGGATGGAACCTGTTATCATCAGGGCGCGAGTCGTCTGGATGTAGGCTATAAAAGCACATGTGAAACATTTTTCAATTTCAATTCAATTCAGTTTATTTTGTATAGCCCAGAATCACAAATTACAAATTTGCCTCAGAGGGCTTTACAATCTGTGCACATGCGACATCCTCTGTCCTTCCCTCACATCGGCAAAGGAAAAACTTCCATCAAAAAAGCTGTTTAACAGGGAGAAAAAATAAAAACCATTGTATCCAGAAGAAGTGGTGGAAATATCATCTTGTAAATGAATTCAGATATTATTATTATTATTATTATGACATCTTTATTACTGCCAAAAGAAAGAAAACATTCCATCACAGAGTTAAGACTGTAAATACACATATTTTTCATGAAATAAATACATACTAAAAAAAACAAACATTGTATCCAGAAATAAGAATAAAAATAGATAAAAATAAAAATAAAAAATGTACAGATATCAGGCGGGATAAGAAGAATGAATATGAAATGTGTCTAAAAGAAGACAACAACAGTGCTGGTGCAGGGATGTAAACAGGGCAGTACCTGGTAGTTCCAGGATCTGAGAGAGGGAGACGCAGTGATAGAGTCCTGTGGAGATGACACATTCCGCCCAGGGTCCCTTGGCCCCCAGCTCATCCATCTTCTTGCACGTATTCAGGCCGTATTTGCACATATTCACCCAGTCGTTGGTGGATATTGCGATCACGATGCCCAGCCAACCGAGGCAGCTGGTGAGGAAGCCGCTCAGTTGAAGACACGAGTTGGCCATGGCGCAAACTGTGCGTAAAAAGACCACTTATCCCCGGATTCAGAAACCGTTACAAACCTCAACACCGCAGTTGAGAGTGATTAACTAATTAAACCAAATGTTATAACTAAAAAAAAAAAAACCCACAAAATTTGTATAACTAATATTCCACCGTACAAATTAATCCAGTGTAGAAGTTTTCCAAGTCCATCAACTGAGCTGTGTTGCACAATTCAAAAGAATAAAGCTTTCACATCATCATAGGTTTTATAGAGGGGAAGTTCAGTGAGGGGGGGAAACTAGTCTAAAAGTGACAACCAATCAGAAACTGAGATACGGGCAAAACAAATGTAAAAAGGGAGAAAACAACACACCCCACTTTTATTATCTCTCCCAAAAACTGGTGCGCACTCCCCTTCCCTGCACCCGATGGTTTCATACAGAGACAGGTTGCATACTGACTGACTGACTGGAGTTGGAAGCTGATGAAGTTTAAACAAAAATCTGCTGCCATCTACTGGCCGGATTGTATATCTTACTGTAAATACATTTGTATCATACGTCATACAATTTATTATACTTTGTGCAGATTATTTGTAGCCTTTTAGAGTTCCCTATGTTTTAAATACCAGTCACTTTACTTGTATTTTTTTTATTTTATTTTTTATTTTTTTTAAACTCATGTTTTGTAGCCTACTTCGCCACTTTTAAAGTCTGATACAAAGTAAAAAACAAAGTCACCCGAAAAAAAAAAGTCACGAAGAAGAAAGAAAGGTGACACTCCGAAAGAGGTGTTCGGAATGTTTACCTGCACTGGCCGAGTGTCAGGGGGTGTTAGGGGGGTGCAGTGGGGACTAACAGACCGTTTAAAGAATTAAATATGAAGACATTACATTACATTACATTACATTACAGTCATTTAGCAGACGCTTTTATCCAAAGAGACTTACAATAAGTGTATTCAACATAGGTATTCAAGAGAACTACTAGTCATAAGTGCATCTCCTTTCTTAAACAAGCATCTAAAAGAGCATAAACCAGAGCAAAAGTACAGAAACAAACTAATACGAATACAATATGAATGAATATGAAACATTATGAATAATGGTTGGTATTAGCATTCGGTATATGTTTGAAAAAAGGGTCCCGTGTTTGTTTAATCACTGATTTACTGGACGCTCAGTGACTCAAATCAAACACATCCACGAAGTTACGTCATCAACAGGTGAACGCTTCACCTGTCAACATGCGGTGTTTGAAAGGTTTGAGGGGCTCAGTGGCACCTGAGAATTAATAAACAATAACCTGGAGCAGATTATGGAGAACTCCACCATGCAAACAACTCCATGCAGCGGATGAGTACAACAACACACAACGGCACAAAAAAATATTTTATTTATTTATTTTGCTTTATTGTACATGTGTCTGTGGGCTGTAGCTGCTGTGGCGTTATATTGTCCTTACATCTCTGTGTTTGCTGCTTTGATGATGTTTTATTCTATGTCAGGTTCATTTATTGATGTTGCTTTATGATGACTTTTTGTTCACAGTTGGTCATTTTTGTGCAAGTTTGCAACTCTTTCTTGTTAGTTCATGGAAGGCTATAGTGAGGAAGATGGTTGTCTATCTCTAACATATAAACTGTGACATGCTCAGGCTGCAAATATCCGTCATGTTTATATTTATGCTTGTGCTGCTGTTGCTTTTTTCTGGTCCCTAAATCAAAACTTTAGAATCACTGCTCTATACACCAAATCGCCAGCAGAGGGCGACATTGCACAGCATTGCTCTACAGATGACTTTCAGGTGTAATAGGACATAATGTTTCCTTCTTCCTGTCCGTGCTGGATGGAGTTAAGTAAGTCCTCCATCACCCACATCAGTCCAGTGAAGCTGCAGCAGCATTTCAATCAATCTAAGAGGAAGACAGAGACAGACATTTTCAGATGGTTCCACAAGGTCACAGACTGCAGTGGCATGTTTGACCCAATTCTTCCTCTCATGTTCTGCCCATTGCTCTGGTGTCCTGCTGTTTGTCTGGTTATGAGGCAACGTTTACACCGCCTGGCAGAAGTGACAATGTGATTCAGATCAGGTATGCGTTATGAATGTTTAAACAGGTGAAAGCATGTGATCTGGTATTTTCAGGTCTGATTTGTTTGATCATGTTATCAGAACAATCTCATATCTAAAAAAAGGCAGTATTTATCAAAACGCATCTTGCAGAAATTTCAGTTCATTGCAATTTGCTTGGAGTGCTTGCATTTCTTTTCCCCCTCAGTAGTGAATCACAAAGAGGAACCTTACCTTACCTTACCTTACCTATCAAAATTTAAAAAGGCTGCCTAATATATATATTATTCAACCAGCTGCACTGAGCAGAAAAAAAACAAAAACTAAAGCAAAGGACTACAATGTATCAGCGGGACAGAAAGCTGCTGTTAAAACAAAAGCTGCAGCCAGCAGTTTTCTGTTAATGGCACATGTATCTTGTTAATACATGCTCAATATTTCCTGCAGCTGCTTCACAGTGAAATCCCTCCATTGAAGCTAATCAATTATGACTTCTACTGTGGATCCGTTGCGGGTGGTACCGTCTTCAGCGTAGCCTCATTATGTTTTTTTTTGACAGAAGATGAGTTTTATTCAAGTCAGTCGCTTGGATGCAGAGCTGCGGGCACTTACTGGAGTTTAGGCAATTAGAGATCTCTAACACACGATCTGCAAGCTCTTCACACGGCCCTGGTCAGCCCTCCAGCCCCTTACACCAGCCCCAGCTGACACCCCAGCATGGATGATCATTATCTGTCTTTTTGTTGTCCCTGTCACTGAGGGGTTGTGTCTACTGTTTGTTCATGAACGCACGAGGGTACTTGTGTCAAGTGTTAACGAAATAAAAGATGAACAAAACACAAAAACAGGCAAAAAAGTTGACCGGTTTATATTGCAACAAAGTGGTTTGAGCCACTCAGCCATATAATCGGAGAGTGTTACACTTAATTTCTTCCATATTACACTGTATATCATTCATATAGCTCTCTTTTTCAATTGCAGCCTTTCTCACTTGCACCTCTAATAGAGTTGTACGCTCAGACAGACGGACAGATTCGAAGACGTTAAGGTATGAATGTGCCGTGCATGAGGGTGGAAAGGCAAAGCTAATAGCGAGAGTCGTAAGACGCAGACTGAGCAGGGCATATCCCACCATGATTCCCAGAGCAGTTTGTCTGATACAGGAGGAGTGAGGCGGCAAGGGAATGGGAATATTATGCTAATTGGAGGGGGGGATTGCAACAGCGACGCTGACACAGAGGGATGATGGGATTTTAGACCTCCTGGGGGTTTAGAAAGAGGAGGCGGCGGGGGAATGTAAGTGTGTGTGAGTGTGTTTATGGGTGGGTGGGGTGGGTGGGTGAGGCACTGAACGCAGCAGAAAGTTTCAAACCTTGTGGAGAGGGAGGGAAGCACGGCAGTCCGACTCCTCTCCATCCTCCCTTCATGCTGTCAGAGCTGTCCGTCAGGCAATCCAGAGAGAGATGAGGAGCAGTGACACACACACTTTGTCTCGGCATGAGTTCATGAGGTGGGGCCGCAGTCGAAAAAAAGAGAATGAGTTATGAGCGGAGGAGGTGAAGAGGGGCAGTGATAAAGTGATTGGAGAGAGGAGAAGAAGAAGAAGAAGAAGAAGAAGGGGAACCTTTTTTAGGGCCGGCCCACTGTGATGGAGTGGCAACGATACTGGATGAGTCATCCCGGCCTCTGGGAATGATGGGTACTTTTTCAAATAGTTGTCAAGTCACATTTCGTGATTAACAAGAGGCAGGAGGAGGAGAGCAGGATCGGTTTATGATACAGTGCAAAAGGGACGTGACTTGCACTAATGAGGTTTCTGTGGAAACGCTGCACGGTTGAGTAAAACGATATTTTCAACATGTAATCAGAAGAACACATAAGATCATCTGGTCTGGAAACCTTTTTTTTTTTAAGTACTTAGTGTCTCATTTATGCACAACAAAATGCTAACCTGCATGGCCTCTTAGTGTTTCTCAAAATGTGAAACAAAATCAATTCAACTTTCAGGTTTTTCTTTTTTTCCACGGAGGCTTTACTCTGTTGGGCGTTTTTTTTTGAGGGGGGGGGTCTGGTTGGCATTCGACACAAAGAAATAGCCAGATCTCAATCATTTTAGTCAGTTAAAACTGAAGGCTGCGTATTAGAGGACTTTTGGCACGGTTTCTGCTGACATTTCCATATTTGAATGTGAGGCATTGTCGCACATTAAAGTAAAAGTCAAAGCGAGCGTCGATGAAATCCTCTCTTAGCTCAGAGCTTTTCACCAAATTTAAGTTTCCTTGTTGGTGAAAATGACTTTACATCCCCTCGCTCTATGCCTGGTGTTAACATGCGTCTCTTGTCTAGATTCTTTTGCGTAGACACGATTTAAGATGGATTACGCTTACAATTTCTCTGGCGCAACATGCATATATATCGTTCACATCACTTCCTGTCATAATGTTGATATCTAAGCTGCCGGCCACCTGTTTGCCATCGCTGATGCACAGCGTGGTCGACTTTTGGATGTGAAATTGTGCATGAAATGTTCATTTTTAGGGAAGAGGAAACTTTTTAGATGATACCTGGCGTTTTTTTGTTTTGTTCTTTTACTTCTAAAACTGTGGGTACATCTCGGTTAATCACTTTATAACAGAGCTAATACTCGAGAGTTAATTGAACTTGAACAATAATTTGTAAGCAATTAGTGTTGTCAAACTGTGCATGTCACTATTTGGAACAAAAAGCCTCCAGGAAAGCGGCTAACAAGCGGCCGAAGTGCTGCTTTCATGGTCCCAGACACATCTCTTTTGTCTCAGACGGCTCTGTAGCTGACAGAACAGACGGAGCGTGTTGCCGCAGTGGAAGCCCGAGTCGCTACTTGATTTGTGTCCAATCCTCCAGTGTCTCTGCGGCGGAGCAGCCATCACTCACCGCTAACTGTGTTAGCCATTAGTATCAATTAATCTCAACAAACACTGTCGGCCATTACACTCAATACATCAGCGCGGCGGCCTCCGCTAACTACGCACCGCACAGAACGCAAACAGTCGCACAGCCCCGATGCTCTGTGGGAGCGGATGAGAGATACATGTGTCATTCCCCATATGGCTAAGTGAGAGGAAGAGAGTTACAGGGAGAAACGGGGAAACAGACAGAGGCAAAAAAAAAAAAAAAAAGAAATAATTAAAAAAAAAAGGTGATTCATAACTCACTCTGTTCCTCTGGGACTGAGGAGTGCAGCCTCTGTCAACACAGTAAATAAACTCTCAGTAATGGTAATAGTTCATTAATGCTGGGGAGAGATTTATGCAGGTAGCCGGGGTGAGAGGAGTGGATTAGGAAAAGGGCATTTTGTTTTCCAAAAAACATGTACTAAAACGTGTTTTTTTCCCCCTATAAACGTATTTCAAATATCCAGACAGTTGGCATCTTACCACATCCACTTATTTCAATTAAGCCTTCCTCTCTCTCTCTCTCTCTCTCTCTCTCTCTCTCTCTCTCCATCCCTCTCTTATTCTCTCTCCAGCATTATCAAAGTGCCTAAATTAGCCTCCTCATCATAATCCTCCCTCCCTCCCTCCCCCGTTCTCCTCTGTTGTCACCAAGAATAGAATAATCTATTGCTCTTTACGTGGCGGGCTGTGCATTATCTAATATAGGAGATGGGAATGTGTTGGGCAGTGAGCGAGAGAGAGGGAGCGAGAGAGAGAGAGAGAGAGAGAGACAGGAGTTTTAGAGAGAGGGAGTTACGTCATGACTTGTATATCATCTTGATGAGAGGCTCTGCAGTACTGGGCCGAGTTTATTTTGGGCCATGTGTGCAAGACGCGGTTCTACATTTTGGGAAATACAAATATTAATTTTCTTTCAGAGAAAGATATCAAAAGACTGATATCAACCTCATGTCTGTGTAGGGGTAACGACTGATTGAAATAAAAACACCAACAACCCTAAAGCGTATTTAGACACTTGATCATGTTTGTTTAAGCCATAAATACAAACAAATACAAACAAAAAATAATATTTTAGGTGATTTTGGGTCCAGTTTGTACTTTTGTTTAGCATCTTTGGCCGTGCCACAGGTTGCCAGATACCGTTGTAGTCTCTGTACAAGCTTTATGATGCCAAACCTGGCGACTTTACTGCGACAACAAAACGTTGCTCGCCAAGAAATAGTTCCAGCACGTAACTAATCCCTAAACCTCAAATGATCTATCTGTTGTCTATCTGGAGGCTGAATACATGAGAACAAATACTTACATTTGTCAGTTTTAGAGGACACTTTGGGCAGAGCCGGGTCAGTGGCTCCTTCTGCCTCCATTCTTCATGCTAAACTAAGATTAACACAGACTCCAGCTCCTTTTAGTTAATTCTTACACAACTCATCTCAGAGAGCAAACAAGTGCAGGACTATCTCCTTAAATATTTGAACTCTTTCAATTAATATTATCATACTAACAACGGGTCAAGGATTATATAATGCGAAAGACTATGAACGCACTCAGAATACCATTCAGCTCTGCAGCTCTATGAAGTGTTTCGGTATCTTTCAGCTCATTGGCTCACACCTTTGACTGTGTGGTGATTGATGGGAGCAGTGAGAGAGAACCAAACAACAGGCATGCAATAGCCATAATGTGTGCTACAGTCACTGCACGTCTGCAGGGTGGTTTAAATAATAATGACACAGTTTATTTGTAATATGCCTTTTTATAAAAGACCTGCAGAACAAAGTGCTTTACAACAGGGGAGGATAGACATGGTGGAGGTAATTTGAGGCTTATTAGGCTTATTAGATTAATATTGGCTACCTAGGTGTCTGAGTTCATTTTCACGCTGGACACAAAATCACAGCAGGAGTGTAATCTCACAGCAGGTCTTCTTTCTGTTGCTTACAGCCGGGAAAAAAATCCCCCAGAGCACAAACCACAGTCTGCAGCACATGTGGAATCATAAAATCACAGCATTTCAAAAGAATTACAGCCGTGAAAATAAGATGGAAAATGAAAATGGAATGGGCAAATGATCATATGCCGGTGTTTGCAGTTGATTCCACAGAACCCCCAGGTGCAAAAAAATAAATAAAAAAACAACAACCAGTCAGTTAGTAGTTCTTTGAAGACAGACAGATTCCTCCCTCGCTCAGGCTCTCACAACAGCTGTGCCTGGTCTGTGGGAATCAACTGGCTTTTTGCAGCCTTTTAAGACACTTCTTCGAATGAGTGCTGACACATTGGCAAGAGCGCTGATCCGCTCAAAGATCTCCTCCATAGGTGAATTTCATTATTTACTATAATGGACGGGGGTCAATGGCCCACGGAGATCATTACTTATCCACTGACTCAGGCAGCGGCCTATACCTTGCTCTTCCTCAATTACCAGCTGACAGACAGCCGCGTTGGAAAACCGGGTCATGCCAAAAAAAAGGCCCGGTCTCCCCCAGGTATATTAGGCTAAATCTCCTTCCTCTCACCCCGCTACCCCTCTCTGGGACTCTCTCTCCAGGGAACATGGTAGAGATTGAGTGCTCCATTGTTTCTGCTAATGCAGTTTAGCTACCTGTCAAAGAGGCAGTTGGGAACCGCTGTGGACCAGCTTGTCTCTCTCACTGGGAGTGTGTGTGAGTGTGTGTGTGTGAGAGTGTGTGAGTGTGTGTGAGTGTGTGTGTTGGCTCGTGTCTACATGTTGCTGTAATGTGCTCGAGCTGTTTATGTTAAATTACTTGCAAGTATTTATTTTTACAGCCCACCTTCTTATCGAGGTTTCTCATGGTGCTTCTCTATGTACGTCTGCCTCTTTCATCCTGCTGCTTTGCTTAAAAACTTGCATTTATTGCAGCCTATTCCATATGTATGCTTCAGCGTAGAAATACATTTAAATGTATTTACCCCCTATCTGCCTTTGCTCCCTGACTGCCAACCCCGCTTTCCCCCTCTTAAATAAACCAATTTAATCATGGCAGCTTCTTTGCCCTTGTGCATTTATGTGTGTGTATGTGTATGTGTGTGTCTGTGTATGTGTGTGTGTGTGTGTGTGTGTGTTTAGTTGTTTGTGCCTAGAAGTAACTGTGTGTGCAAGAGAGAGAGACAGATATCCCCACAGGCTTGTGTGTGTGTGTGTGTGTGTGTGTGTGTGTGTGTGTGTGTGTGTGTGTGTGTGTGTGTGTGTGTGTGTGTGTGTGTGTGTGTGTGTGTGTGTGTGTGTGTGTGTGTGTGTGTGTGTGTGTGTGTGTGTGTGTGTGTGTGTGTGTGTGTGTGTGTGTGTGTGTGTCCTCCTCTTCCCCTGTCAGCGGTGGGTTCAGTGATGCCCAGCATACTCATCCAAAATCTGTTTGACCTTGCCAGTCAGCTAGTCAGTCAGCCATGACGGGGCACCTAGTACACCTGCCCTCTTATGCCATTTGTGTTGGTGTTTGTGTGCGTGCATACAGTACGTGCACGTGTGGGTGAATTCTTACTCCTCCTTCCTGTCTTATTTGTCTAGCTCCTGCTAACTGTAACAAGACCCCATTTTTGTCCCCCATGATCAGCTGATTAGCATCTGATTGGGCCTTTAATCCTAATGACTTTTTCCACCGCACGCTTTAAGATCAGACTGGCTTTGTCACCCAGTTCCAGCCAATAGAAACATTCTCCCTTCAGGCCCGTCCGGGAGTGACTGCAACGATTGCATAATGTCCCATTTTAAATGTATTAGAATTTGGAGAGTCAACGTTTGAGATCGCAAGACGAGCTGGGATACCCAGGCAGCAAAAAATTTAAAAGTATATTTCTCTCTTTTCCCATAACAGCTACTATGAAAAATGTCCTTAAGCGTTTATCAGGTGTGTATTTGACAGTTTATAACTCTAATTGTTCTTAAAAAATGCCTAGATGTGAATGTTTAACCAGCAATGTGAAGCAGAGTGTTTACTGCAAAAAAGAGCCTGGGTGCTGAGCAATCCTTCCCTGGATAAATGGAGATTAGAAACACGCACACGCACACACACACACACACACACACACACACACACACACACACACACACACACACACACACACACACACACACACACACACAAACACACACAGTCGCCAGCCAGGTCTTATGTGAAATATACCAGGCTGAGAGGCAAAAACCAAACAATGCTGCAAGGAGCTGCTGTACTGTCATTTCAGGACAGGCCTAAGTAATTCAGCCAAAAGGAAATCCTGATCTAGCATCTCATCAATCATTTCTGTGTGAACAGCAGCACCTGTGCACCTGTGTGTGTGTGTGTGTGTGTGTTTGTTTTCATTCTGTTCAGTTCTGTTAACTTCCCGTCTCCTGTGGAGGGACGCTGAGCTTAATTCATTTCTCTAAAGAAGCAATCTGGCTCCGGGCCGTTCAGTGGAAAAAACCGGAGCAGCGTCTCCATCATCTTAATATCAAACTCGGGCCCCGATCCCTCCCTCTGCCCCTCATCGCTCTGGCTGGCACAGTCCCGGGGCCGTTTGTCACGCAAAACGCGTCTCATATGAGAGCGAGGTTGACATCGGTCCACCAGCAGAGACGGACGTCGCGTTTCACGACACCTTTTATATAATTGCAGTGGCTTGTTGTCCGTCAAACGACCTGCTGAGAGGAGGAATGAGTGAAAACCCCAGCGGGTCAAGGCAGGAAACGGAATGAGTGTTGGTTCTGATTCCTCATTTTCACTCATTCTCTCTTCCTCTCTTCATTTGTTTTGTGTCTGTGATAGATTATGACGACCGAGTAGGACCAGTTCACTGTCGGCTCACAAACCCATTTCATATAGAGGCTGGATGTGTTCTTGGATCAAGAGTTTGTATTTAATTCTCGACCTGGAAGAATGTAATCTTTTTAAATGACACTTTGGCAAACTAGAACACTAGTGGAGCGTTTTAATAAACTGATGACCACGGATGTTTTCATCAGTTAACAGGCTCGTCAAAAACTACAGATTCATACTTTAGAGGCCCTTGGTCGCCTCTTCTTGTTTTACAGATATCACTCATTCATGCAGCATATTAGTGCATTTTTACACGTTAAAAAAAAAACTGCAATGATTTTGTCGATATAGGTTTATAGTTTTAATTTAAATTTGTAAACTTGTTAGTGACTTAAAATGTATGTAAATGAAGATTACTCTCATGTGATTTGTATAGTGTGGCAGGTAAATGGATCATTGTCTTATTTTTCTATATTGCAGGATAGAGCAAAACTTGTGGAAACCTGAAGAATTTGAAATCGGCATTACTGTCCCTGGTGGCAGCTGACATATTTTGACTTACTACTTTATAGTATTGAAATTCTTTTTTTTTTTCCTTTACCCTGTGAATTCCTCCTCCCTCCTGCAGGCTGAGATAAATGTTGGGAGGTGATTTAGTATAAGAGTAGCTGGGGGAGATGTCTAAAGGGGGAGTAATAGATGGACGGGCAGGCATCACAAGGGGACACGGGAGGGCCGCAGAGCTGACACCCAACCGTCTGAATCAGGGTTTCTCAAGGGCTTTTGTAATTCACAGTTTGAGCTTGGCCAGAGGGGTGGGGGGGGGGATCGTGAGGAGACGAATGAAGGAAATGTAGAGGGGAGCAAAAGGAGTGATGTGGAGGAAAAGGAAGAAGGGACTCTTACATGTGGCTGAAGAAATAGAGAGAACATGTTGGCATTTTCTTAGGAAAGGGAGATGTGTTGGTATCTGATGGGAGTGCAACTCGGATGACAAATGGGCCCTGTTGTTTTTTTCAGAACCACAGAAAGCAGCCAGGGTGATATTTGGTGCTCCTCTGTTATACAAGTGTGCGGGGAGGTGGCCTTTGCTGACAATTAATGAGACAAGGGGGGACCGTCCAACACCGGAGATTAATGTTGCATATTCAAACTAGCTGTGGATAAATCAAGCGTCAAGCTTGAAGCACATAAATTACCGACTGGCAGTGGAACAAATACACCATTCAGTAAAAAAACACCTCAATTGTTCCTTGGCAAACATGTTACTAAAAGCACTTAAATGGCCACTGTGACAACAACTGACCTGTCATCATACTAATTCAATATTGGGGCTCTGTGTTTTAACTGTGCTGCAGCAACTTTATTCATTTGTTAAACAACACAGCACTAATTGTCTCTTCAATTTGCAATGCATTTAAGTCTGGAGAGGATCGTGTCCTTATCAGCGCCGAGCCAGGCACCAGGAAATGGCGCTGGAGTTTCACACAGAAGCACACTCCAATGGGTTGAACACACACACACACACACACACACACACACACACACACACACACACACACACACACACACACACACACACACACACACACACACACACACGCAAGTTAATGCATGCAGGCGTGCACACATGTTCACATACATACACACATTCCTACATGGACACACAGGAAGACACACACAACCTGCGAGCGGATCACTCAAGAGGCCGCTTCATCCATCCAGTCTCGGTGTATGTATGTGTATGTTTGTGTGTCTGTGTGTTTGTGTGTTTGAATACCTCAAAGACGCACGCCGTAGGCCGCCACTCCGCTCGCTCTGCAGCCCTAAGCCGCGGGAGGCGGAAGAAAAAAAAAGAAAAAAAAAGAAGGATTTGCCAGTTCACCACTGGCTGCCGAAATGACTGCGATGCTTTGGCGAGTTTTGCCTGTGTAGGATTTAAGTGGCTGAGAAAGGCGAGGACGGTTTTTATTTTTTTACCTCCTCTGATTCAATCCACTGACTGATCTGTCTTTGGCAAACTTAATACACGAATGTAAGATTTAAAAAACCTCAGGGGCGAAAGAAGCCCTTGACTACTTCCTTTTTCAGCGGGGTTTGTAATAAAAAGTGTCATTGTGAGGTGGAAATACTCCCCACAGCCCTGCAGGTGCAATTTACAATATATTTGAATATCATAAACCGTGCACACACACACAGCCAAACCACATACTCGGAATGTTTAACACTATGTGTTTACGAGGCAACTATATTATACGTTGTGAAAAAGCAGAGTTAATCATTTATGGTTGCAGAAATTGTACATTACAGTTTCCCCCCCCTAAATCTATCCAAAGTGTCAGTTCCAGTGGTTTCCTTTTGCTTATCCTTAAGCCAGGACCGGCTTATACTGATAAGAGAAGCTAGCTGTGGGTCATCAGCTGCTTAGCCTGTACATGCCTGTGTGTGTGTGTGTGTGTGTGTGTGTGTTTGTCTGTATATGGATGGATGCATCATTTTTAATATGATCGCAGTATGTGCAACGTTCTGGTGTGTGTGCATGTGAATGTATATACGTGGACGTTCATTATACGCCGAGTGTTTAGTCAGCGGTGCAGAGGTGGAGCGTATACGCAGAGGTATTCAGAGAGGCCTGGGATCTGCTTTATCTCGGCTCCGTATTAAAAATCCTTCCCACATTCAGGGGTCAATCTCATATGCTGCACCTGCACCGAGATATGGTCATACAGCTAAATTATATTATGGCTGTTAAAGTATCCTGGAATGTACTGCTGTGTGCACTTCTCCATATTACTGACCCCCTTACTTAACTGTACGCAATTTTTTATTTCTGCTGACTCTGGGTTTCCTTATTCCACTATTTTACTTTAATAGGTTCTTCTGTATTCTAATCTATTTGAATCTAATTTTGTCCTGTTTTTCTACTCTACTTCAGTCTTCTGTGTCTTTCTTTTTATATTTCTAGCAAAATTCGATCAGGGGGCTAACAAGATGATGTAGATGACTTGAAAACTGTGAACAACGTGGTGTAAAAACATCTCTAATGTGTTGTGCCAGCCAGCCTGCCCACACTTTGGCAATTGAGACCAAACTCAGCACTTTTATTTGGTCTCTTTTATTGCTTGGAGACACCAGAATTTGATTTTTGCTTAGTTTGAGGTCGGCATAAAGTTAAGCATAAAATTTAGTTAGAAAAGGGCAGAGACACAATTGGCTGTCTTGGTTCCACACCATTAACATTTGAGGAGGAATGTGTTTTTATCAGACGCATTAGTAGCCATTTGTGCTGTTTTCAGCAATGGGCTAGCTTATTAACTTAGAGCGAATCAAATGGCTGCACTCTGTCTCATTATTACCATTTTTGTTTAAATAACATCTACTTTTTGTCGCCTAACATTTGGTTCAATACAATCATCAAGTAATAATCATTAAGGATATTCTTTCTGACTTAAATCGGCCTTAATCCCTCTCTGGTAATGAAAGTGGAAAAACAAACTTGAAAAGGAAAGAGAGGCTGAGATGTTTACTAATGTCTGTGATGGAAGCTGTGAGTACTGTAGATATTTCTTTAAAGGGGTAAAGACACAAAGCTGTACTCTACTCTGTTCTGCTTTACTCTGATCTGCTCGATAGCACTACTTTGCTTTACATTAGTCTGGTAAATGTTATAAAACACATTATTTAGCTTATTCTCAATGCAGTATCCATGTTTTAGGAAGTGTGTACTTTACAAATATGTCTTTAAAAACATGGCTGCACATTGTTGCAGTTAATTTGTGTTGACAATAAATTAAATAATCCCAACCCACATTTTTGGCTTAATTTGGAAGTTACTGGTCATGGCCCAAAACATAGTACGTCACATTCTTTTGTAAGGACTAAACAATTGAGATATAACGTGTTCATTAATGAGCTTCAGAAGTTCAGATCTTTGTGAGTTTAGTTACATTTGGATAGAGCCTTAACGGTCCAGTGTGTAGCATTTAGGGGGATTTATTGGCAGAAATGATGTATAATTGATAAGCTTTCCTTTATTGTAACCTGAAATAAGAACTGTAGTGTCTTTGATACCTTAGAATGAGCCCTTTATATCTTCATACGGAGTTTGCTAAGTTGCACTGCCATGTTTCTACAGAAGCCTAGAGCAGACAAACCAAACACTGGCTCTAGATAGGGCCATTTGAGTGTTTGCATCCTCCACATACACGCTTGGCACGCAGGTGATGTTTCAGTTTGTTACAATCTGCAACCTCACTACTATATGCCACCGAGTCGTACACACTCAACCTTTTTTAAAAAGTTATTCGCTTCATATTAACTGACAGAAATGAGAGTACAGATCTTCTAATCAACTCTCTGCTAGACAGCACACAGCAGTATTTCTCAAAATGTCCAACTAAAGGGATTTTAGGAGATCATTTTGTTTTCTATTTTACTTTGAAGAGTGGAGAAGAGAGGTCTTCATAATCTAATGAAGAACAGGGACCGCAAGAGAAAGAGAAGCAGCAATGGTCGTAAGGAAATTATATGGCTTTTAGATGATTTAGAGTCTCCATTTTATGGCATCGCGGGACAATCGGATCTTGTGTAAAAGTTGTTTACAACACACTTGTAAATGTTGTTCCTTGTACTTTCTGATTATTTACTGTGCAAAGTCATCCGAGACTCGATAGTCCTAATTCTGAAAAGATTATTATCACGATGTTACGAGCGCTGAGCTGACTTCCTGTTGGCTGAGCTGAAACTAAATCGTTCCTAAACTGCATGCTGTTTGGTAACACTGGGCATAAATAACACCCAGTGTCCTCGGAGGGCAAAACACGGGCAGCGTTAAGCAACACGCAGCTTTATGGAGCAGCATTAGACATGAGGGTTTAATATGGGTAAAATGTATGCCTGAGGTTAACGAAGCAAGTCTCATAATGGCTGTAACTATTTCTGAACTGCAGGAATTAATTGGATTGCTGCAAAATAGTTAAAGTACACGTCAGCCAGATATCTACTTTATATTCATTTACAGTTGGAGAAAATTTCTGTCTTTGATGTAAGAATTTCCACGGCAAGATTATTGATTCCCTTTAACTCCAGCTGCGAATAGGGTCCAGCATGGATTTTGACTCATGAATGAAATACGAAGAACTTTTCAATGCGTACAACTCAATCTCCTGATGGGTTACAATGTTACACCGCTACATGTTTATATGAACGCCTCTCAATCCAAACTATATCTTTTTTTAAAGCAAGCAGGATTTCCAAATTGGTTTCACCGGGATGGAATCACATTTCTCATTAGGGGCAACTTTTATCCATTTGGGATCAGTGTTTTCCTGATTGTCTGACAGAGTGAGTTCACACCAGCAGATCAATACAGGACTCTGTTTACTATGTGGAACAAACACAAACCAGCAGGCCATTATTCCATCCCTCAGTGTGATAACAAAAATACATCATAAAACACCTTCCAGCTGGCCTGATGCCTGGAAATTGATTATGGCTTCATTGGAGCATGTCATAGCGACGGTAATATGAGCAATATTAGGCCACTGACGACAGTCAACCATCTGTTTACAAAATCTTCACCCTGACTTGCATGTGGACAGTATAGTCACGGAGGTAAGCGTGATGTCTTTGTGCTGGTCATGTGTGGCTGAGTGTTGACTATTTATCCTCCCGTGAGATCAATATTCATTACTCGTCAGTTTATAGCTTTATTGTGAGTGGTTGTAATTAATGCATTGCTTGTATGATGAATGGCAGTTATTCAGTGCCCATGGCGACAGTAGTTTACAATATAATTTGTCCTCAGAGCCCCTCGGCTATTTCCTGCCCTCTGACCCCGTGCTCCACAATGCATTGTCTGCCTCTGCAGACTGCTAATCGATTATCTAAATTGTCTTATGCATAAGAAATGATGCAGCAGTGCCTGAAGATGATGCTCTTTACGAATTCAGATATTCTTTATTGGCTGGACCATAACAGAGTTAAGTTATATCAGGCATCCAGAGCACTTTATTGGTTTGAATGTTCATAAAATATATGATATTAGTTAACAAAGAAAAATGCTAAGTACTTCTTTAGGTCCACTTACTTTAAATGCCTCATCTTGTGGCATCAGAGGATGGAGTTGCTCAGTTGTCATGGAGATTATTCCATTGTTTTCAAGTGATCTAAGCATGGAATTTCCGGCATATCAATATGTGTGGATTTCTATATCATTACTCCAAGCATAGACTAAAAACTGAAAGGCACAAGCTTGTGTCCTAAATATGTAAGGACAGAAGTCAACTAAAATTCCCAGGTATCCTTATAGTAAGAAATGCAATTACAAT